>NW_025353017.1:0-1228 GCF_016433145.1 Gracilinanus agilis
AAAAAATAAACATGTCAGCATTCTGATTGTGTTAAGAATTTTAAGTTAAATATGTAGCAGTCTCATAGCAGCAAAATAATGTGTTTTCTTTATGTAGTCAAAACCTGTAATTTCTTTAGAGACCAGAACTCCAAGTGTGGAAACTGCTCCTTCTCATTGGAAGTCATTTTTGCAGTTTTAAGGCTTAGAGAGTTGCCTCAGGCACTGAGAGATTAATTGACTTTTCTTGGGTCACAGAGGTAGTATGTGTTAGAGGCAAGACTTGAACAGAGATCTTCCAAAATCAAAGTCTGGCTCCTCTTATTTACTATGTCACATTTCCCTCAAGTTTCTTTTTTCCCTTCCCTATTTGAGTCAATTATCCTTGAAAAGAACTAAAATAAAATATCTTTAAAGGAAGAACTTACTGTGAAACTTGGTGTGCTGCCTGATAATATTATGATACTAACACCAAAGCACGAAGTTTGGACACTTGCAGATTTCCCATCAAAACACATGCAATCACAATTTTCAGATATTCTTTATTTGTAGAATAATTTATGGTTAAACATAAGGGGAAAGGAATGCTTTTATGAAAGACAAAGAAAAAAAAATTTTAAATGCTTACCTATGAACTGGAGGACATTTTTTGTGCATCTGAAGCTTATGATGAATAGAATCATCTTGTTCAAAGTGGGTGCCTTTTCCTATTAAATTTTAAGTATTTTTTCATTTTCCATGAGCTGTCTTATAAAATAATAGACTCATCCTGAAATAAAAGTAATACTAATAAATTTACCTATGTTTGGAGTTGGAACTTTTAGGTCCAAGTGCTAGATCCCAACTCTCCATTTAATTCTATCAAGTTCAAGGCAAAAATAGCAAAATGATGTTATGATGACATTCTTATTTATCCTTGTTTTTGCAAAATGCAGGATTCCTTATAATGTTCAACAGAAATACCCTGAAAAGCAACAGTAGGACAATCTTCATAAAAGCTTCTCCATTACTGTCCCCCTTCTCTGTTTAGGAATGAATATCTGAGTCTTCTTGCATATGTATGTCCTTTAGTGACTTTTTATGTATTTTCTTTCTTCTGTGTGCTGTTTGTCAGTTTATCCCTTCTTTCCTCCCTTTCCTTCTTTGTCTCTCTCTCTGTCTGTCTTTCTTACACACACACACACACTCACATGCACACGCACGCACACACATCTCCCTTAACTGGTTTTCCCACACGTGCCTGTGGTTC
>NW_025353018.1:0-1181 GCF_016433145.1 Gracilinanus agilis
GGCATGTGGCCCCATGCAACCACGTGTCATCGAAAATAGCTATGAGTCTCAGTGCTGACACATGTGTCATAGGTTTGCCATCACTGGATTAAATAGAAGTAACTGAGGGGAAAGAAACACTAAAATGGAGTGGTTGGGAAAGGCTTCCTATAGATTCTTGAGATGGATCAGTTTTCAAATTTGGATTTGAAAATTGACCCATCTCAAGAAGAACAGCAGAAATGATTTGATGGAAGTTCTGTGTAGGGCTAGAGAAAGGATGAATCCTGGAGGGGTGTTTCTGAGAAGCCTGTCCTGAAGATTGCCTCTGAATATGGAGTGAGTGAAAAGAAGACTAAATAAGGAGTTACTTATCCAGGCAACAGGGCTTCTGAGAAGAAATTATTTGAATGAAAGGATTAAATCTCCAGGACTCATGGACTTGATTTCTGTTCTAAAAGGCAAGGCACAAGGCTACAGAAGAGACCTTCCCTACCCTTCTTACCCCAAGGGAAGCCAGACACTAATACTAGGGTTCTTGCTTGCCTACAATAGCCCTCACCTCAGTACTTCCAGAAACAGAAATGAATACAGATGCTTTCCCCATGTCTTTGGCAGAAACTAGTCCTCGATCTTTCTACCTGAATTCATCATGATATATTATTTTACTTTTGTCTAAATCAATGCTTGAGTTGTTGAAACATTTTTTTTTGATAACTACCAGTCTACCTCCAAAATTCTCAACATAAGCTGCAAACATTTCCAAAGTGGTCACTTCCTCCTTTTTCTTCCCCCAAACTCTTCTAACTCATTTTTCTACTCTTTTACTTAAATTGATTTATCTTCTTTTTACTCTAAGGGAATTTATATACTTTAATGTAAAATTTCATAATATTATGATTTTCTCTCTTTGCTTTTTGCCTACTCTCCTCAAAGCCAAAGTATCAATTAAAAGAATATAGGTAGATGTTGGGGACAGGATTAGCATTGTTAGTGGTGACAAAAATAGACCTTTGGTTTTTTTTTTTCTACTTTTAGTAGCAGTCAGTGGTAAACTTTTTACTTCCATCAAAGCTCTAGTCCTTTCTAAATAAGTTTGTCCCACCTGCTTTCAAAGTCAGTTTTAAGGAAGATAATAAATACATCTATTGCTGCAGGCAGAAAGCATATAAGGAGACTATTGGAGTACTTGCAGGTGTCCT
>NW_025353019.1:0-5706 GCF_016433145.1 Gracilinanus agilis
AAGCTCAACATGAATCAAGTCATATACAGCTACCAAAAAGGCTAACTTAATCTTACTTGTAGTATATAAATGAGGGTGATGATAGTGTTGCTGCACTCTTAGGTGTTCAGACTATTATGAAAAATTATTTTTAATTGTGGGTGCCATTTTGTAGAAAGAAGGCTGATGAAGCATTCTTTATGCCTCCTACTTTTAATGGTTAGACTCTGCCTAATCTAGATCTATGCTACAGGCTGCCCTCTCAAATAAATATTAGGGCTATCAGGAGTCTTACAGTTTCTCAACCCCAAAACCCACTCTTCCAAGAAAGAAGAAGAATGCCAATGAAGAGAGACAAAACTAAAATTTGGGGATGGTCAGTACTTTCTTCTACCCTAGCTATATTGCTACCATGATTATGTAGGCATAGTCAGTAAAGGTTTTTACATTGTAAAATAATCAGATTTTAAGTTATAAAAATTGTTACTATAATATAATTTTGGAGTCATAAATATGTGTTGCTCACTAAAATTTTAAAGACCTTACTAATGAGCATTCTTGAGATTTAAAAAATAATAGTCCTATTTGGAGATTATCATTATTATAAATACTTCACTTTTGAAAATCCATTATATTTTAATACACAGATAACTTTGAAAAGTTTTCAAAAAGTCTAGAAATTTTATAGTAATGAATATTTGTGATTTTTCATTCCTCATCCCAAGTATTCTACTTAATAATCATTTATTAAGCATCTGTTATGTGAAAGATACCATCTTGTATGGTGGAAGTACAAATATAAAGGGTGGTACTATGGAGGGGAGGTGATTGATGCCCACTCTGCTTCATGAGATAGCTCTGCCTAGGATAGCTTGACTGCAATCACCCTTTTTATACATTCCCTCCAAATACTTAAAGACAAAACAAAACATCTTTGCCCACAAAGATTTTACCTACTACTATGGAATGAAGTCTGTGCAAAAATAAGTATAAGTTGGAGAGTGAAGGGTTAAAATAATAAATCAAAGTATACTAGGAATTTTTAATAAAGAAGAAAGTGTCAAAAGCAGGTAGAATCAGGGAAGGCTTCATGGGAAAAGGAGCACTTGAGGTGAGCCTTGTAGTGATTTTAGCTGCTTGCTTTCAATAATAAACAGCTATTGTTCCTCATATAAATATCAAAGAATCTCCATAGATGGTGTATTATTGCTATTAAGCCCACTATTGTGACTTCTATTAGGGCATAATTGACATGAGTGAAAATCAGATCTTTTCAGGAAGTACTGAAAAACTTTGGTCTCCGTTCCTAGCAGTGTTGTGTAGTAGATAAAAAGCTGGCTAAGGAGTCTGGAAAACTGGCTCAAGTCTTGTCACACATCTAGCGTTGTGACCTTGGGGAAGTTGGTTAATCTCTCCGTGGGCTGGCCAATGGTATCAAACTTAATAGCAGATTGGCTTTAAAAACTCATATGTGATTATGTGTATATGTGTGTGTACATATGTATATTTTTATTAATACTTCATTTTTTAAATTTTTAAACCCTTAATTTCTGTGTATTGGCTCCTAGGTGGAAGAGTGGTAAGGGTGGGCAATGGGGGTCAAGTGACTTGCCCAGGGTCACACAGCTAGGAAGTGTCTGAGACCAGATTTGAACCTAGGACCTCCCATCACTAGGCCTGACTCTCAATCCACTGAGCTATCCACCTGCCCTACTTCAACAGATTAAAATCAGATAGGAACTACATTTTTATCTGGTTTATGCTGCACTTGGGACTTTCATGAGTTCTTACAGGTCATATGTAACATTAACCTGTTGCTACTTTGGTTTTAGACAACTCACTAACATTGTGCATTATTTTTTTTTAAAAAATGTCTGCCTGCATTAGTAGAAAGAGTTTTCTCACAGGGGAGTTTTTATTTTTTTATCAGAGAAATCACAAGTCCAGGCAAAGTCCCTGTGCTTACTTTCCTCAAATTTCTAGGCTCAATGCTTTTATAACTTAATGAGAAAGGGCACGTCAATTGTTGATGAATTTGAAGAAACTGACTTGGTGGCTTCTATTTCATTACTCATTATTCCTATTTTTTTCTCCACTAGAATGCTGGCTTTGTAGGCAGTACCCAATACAATAGACTCTATTTATCATTCCTTCCACTGGGCAGTGATAACAAACCATAAAAGCTGGGAAGTAACTAGAGCAATGAAAACTTGGTTTTACTTTCCCTCATTCTAATTAATTCTTATGAAAAAATGATGCTCTTTCTTCTCAATAAACATAAATCTAATTTGGTAGGAAATAATTATCTTAGTAGAAAGTGGGGTGGCAAGGGGATTCTATGGGATATTTTATGTAATTTTCAAAAATAATGGTGTAGCTTAATAATAAAATATAACACCTATTGTTGAAATATATTCTCGTTCTAATTGCAAATGAATATAAATATTACATAATTTATATTTTCTTCTGGCTCATTATTCATCTCCAGTCTTTATAAAAGTGCAATTGTGGAAGCAATTTTCCACAAAATTGCTTATCTTGTTATCTTAGAAATTAGGGGTTACTTTACATAATGATCACTTAGCCAAATTATAAAACTAAAAATATTTACTTAATGTAGGATGGGAATTCTATTACAGAATCTGAAAGGGTTCCCAAACACCTGTAACTGGCCACTTTTTATGATAATGTAATTGAGTCTGCATCTGGTTAAAATATTTAGGAAAAAGATTATATTTCATGAAAGTCTCTTAAAGAAATTCTCAAGACCATTAAAGCAATTTCCTAACTTAAAATTCCTATTCTCTAAGTCAGTTTCCTATTTCTCCTGGAGTCTTGGATATAATCATTAGAACCCATAATCTCTTTCACCTTTCTCAACTCCATGGTAGTAATCATTAGGAAAAGAAGAATGGAGAAATAAAAGAGGAAAATGTGAACATGTGAAAAAGAATATTCTAATCTTTTTAGACCTTATAGGAAAAAAAGACAGATGAATTCAGTAAAACATCATTATAATAACACATACTCTATTTCCACAATCTACTGTTTACAAAATGTTAACCAAAAAATCTACTATTTACAAAAAGTATACAAGAAATCATCCTGAACAACAAAAGACTTCTTTGCTCCCACACTCTCTAAATCATGCCATAAGGAAAGATCCTAATATGGGCTATTTGGGCTTTTAATAGATAGAGGAAAATTTTCTCTTTTCAATTTTCCTGATCTGCCTTTATAATTACCTTTCCATTCCTCTGCACCTCAAATTGACCATACTTCCTCTACCCTGACTTCCCTTTAAAAATTTACTTTAAATCATAAATAATACCCCAAATGGAAAGAAAATAGCATTAAAAGGTAGAGTTTAGAAATAAAAAAGGCTATAATAATGCCAGATTCACAACATTACTTTCATTTGCACAGGTCAGAAGCATTATTTTTATTTGTGAATTCATTACATGGTTGGCATCAATAAGGTGTTTTAATTCAAGCTTCAAAGGACTAGGAATAATTTCTGGCAAAATCATCAATTATAACAAATACACTTTTTTGATTCAACTTGACCTTTAACAACCAAGTCTACCAAAACTGAATTAAAAATATTCAGAACTGAGAACATCTATAAGCCAGATAGGTACGAGAAAAATCTCCTTTGACCTAGTTCATCAGTGTACATATGTGGAATAGCAGGTTCAGAAGACCAGTGAGCAAGACCCAGAACTTAAGAAGAGAGCAAATTGGATTACATTTGGAAAATCACAAGGTTTTTTTCAATGATCCTAAAGCTGCTTCCTCCAAAAAAGTTCATGTTTTTAATACCAATATTTAACACTTTGTAAATCATTGAATGTCAGGATGTCATGATCTTTGAGCATCAAAAATACAAATGATCTAAAGGAAAAGGGAAAGATGAATAATAGGTACAATCAGACCACAGAATACTGCACACTGCAGCAATAATGAAGTAAGAGAAATGATATAAAAGGCATTGTGTAGGATATGTCTAACAAAATGGAAACCTAATCATACAGTGAGAGCAAGGCATAAAAAATAACAGTCTAGGTTTTGCAATAGTACCTATGAAATAAAGACCTAGAAAAATACCTCCAGAGCATGGTGTTACTCCTTTATGGCAGACTTATGGAAGGACCTAAGAATGAATCCCAAAGTAAGAAAACAACTATAAAATAGTGATAATATTACCTTCCAGGGTTGCTGTAAATGTCAAATAAAGTAATATTTCTGAAGCACTTAGCATATTGCTTCATGCACAATAGGAATTTAATAAAAGTATGTTTCCTTCTTTCCTATATGTCTATAGTTGGTAACTTTTATGCAAAGGTAGATACAGGACAGAATAGCAAAATTTATGTTGGAAAACATGGCTGAATTTAGAGAATTAAAGAGGCCAATGTCTTGTAGACTCTTCCAAAGTCTCATATCAGTGCATCATTAATGTTTTCTTCAAGAGGAGAGACAGAATGTGCTGGATACCAGAACATAACAAAAATTAATGAATGAATTGATTATATATTAACACAGGAAACAAATTTTATTCATAAAAGAATATAATCCAAAACAGCTGACCAAGTGGAGTCAGATCACCAACTTACTAAAGAAAAGACAAAAATCAACATCAAATTAGAATAAAGAGTGAAAATAAGAAGACATTATGTACAAATGATAGAGAAGGAAATGGCAATCAACTCCAGTATCTTACCAAGAAAACTCCTTGGAATCACAAAAAGGTGGACACAGGATCACAAAAAGCTGGACATGACTGTTCAAAAATGGTAAGTGGAAAAGGACAAAGATATTGATATTGACATTTTATGCAAGAAATTAACTGATGTGTAGCTCTAAGTAGCCAAAGAGTAGGAGATGAGCCCAGAAATTGTCTTAGTGAATAATTGAAACATTTGCCAAGCTGAGACAGACTTTTTTTACACTTAGTTCTTTCCAAGGTTATCATCCCTGAACTGACTACACTCTTTCCTTCTTGGTCCCCACCCTTTGGTGAACCACTTCTACTCCACACTATTTTTCCCTCATTGTACTATAGTTGATCACTGGAATAGTGATAGCTGGATAATTCCTGCTATCTTCAATATTTATTACTAGTTTCTCTTCTGAGCTCTACTCTTAAATCACAATCAGCCTATTAGACATCAAAAACTGGATGTCCCATAGATATGTGTCAAAACAGTACTCATCATCTTTTCCTCAAAATCTCCTCTTCCAAACTTTCCTCTTATCATCAAGGACACCACCATCCTCCCAGATAATCCATATTCACAAATTTTGGTGTTGTGTTGGATTCTACACTCTTTCTCATCTTGCATATTAAATCTGTTGTTGCATTTTATTTTTATATTCACCATCTCTTTCATATATTATCTACTCTTTCACAAACTCACCACCCTAGTTTATGCTCTCATCACCTCTAACCTGGAGAACCACAACATCCTTCTAATTGATCTCAACCTCAAGTCTCTCCCCTCTCTAGGCCATCTAGCACTCAGCTGCCAAAGTAATTTTCTTTAAGTGTAGGTTGGAACATATCACCTCTCCTCTACACTCAATTAATACTTTCAGTTCCCTATTACTGATAGAATTAAGTATAAAGTTCTTTGGCATTTAAAAGCCTGGTTCCTTCCTACCTTCTAGTCCTCTTACACTTAACTCCCCTTTATGTATTTCTATAATCCTGGTAAACTGGATTAT
>NW_025353020.1:0-6333 GCF_016433145.1 Gracilinanus agilis
ATATATATAAGTATATTTCAAATTTTAATTAAGGTATTTTATACACTTTAAAATATTATTTTACATACTCATCTTCTCTAATTAGTGATATAACACAAACTATTCTTATTTTCTTACTGATCATTTTGCTAATGCTAAAAATTATTAACCAAATTAGAAAATGACCAACATATTCTTGACATTTTTAATGTATTTCAACCCATATTCAAACCAAATGGTTGTATATTAAGAGAATCATATAATGCAAATTTCCATTGAAATATCTATTTTTGTCTTCTGATTTAATTTATAGCAATGATACCAGTAATACAATTAATTTCATCCAGTAAAATGTCTATCCCTTGGTCATTGCCAGGAATCCAACATATCGCATACCAAGATTAATTTTCTGTTTATATATCATCTACAAATTGTGTTGCTTAGAACCTTCATATTACTGTTTCCACCACTCTGCCACCATAAGTACAAAAGCAAAAAAGGAAGGCATAGCATTAGGAGTCATTTTTATACATACACCACACTTTTATGTTCACACAAATGATTAAGTGATATAGAATATATCATTAACTACTGAGTGTTTTGTTTGTTAATTGTACAACAGAACCAAATTACCTTTATAAACAACATCAAACAAATGTTTATTATGACACTATGATTGATGTAGTTTTCCCTTCGACAAAGTATGTCTCATCATTATGGTTATTATAAAGGATTCCTAGGTTGATACAGCCAAAGGGATTCTTATTTTTTAACCTAAAATTTCATCCTAGTCTCAATTCCTTAATATTTTTTCTCAAATTTTGATGGCAATGATTTTCCTACTTTTATTTTTCCTTTAGATTATGAGCTCCATGAGTGAAGGGATTATCTTTCTCCTTTTTTAAAAATTTCTAGTGTATAATCTAAAATACATGCTAAGTGCTTTTATCTTGACTGAAATTAGTTTTATCTATTAGAAACACTCAACCTTCTTTGCTGATTCAACATTCATCAGTCATCATTAATCCTAAATTATCCCTCAGTATTTTGCACATAATAGTTGATAATAAGGACAACATTGAGGACATGAATGGCTAAAAAAGTGTTTTGGTCCCCTGTAGAAATTAAGTTATAATAAAGTGACATCCACAGTGATTCTAGAATTTCTCTGTTATTGTCATTTCTACCACTTTTGAAAATAATAAATATAATCATTAAATACAGCACTAAGATTGTACATGAATCCTTCCAGGTATGATATAATTTGCCGGAGACTGCATACATCATTAGGAAAACCTAAAAGAATTCAGTTTTTTCTTCATGCCAGCATGAAGCATAAAAAGCAGAAATGTATACTATTGCATTGGTACTAAGAAAATAAAACCTAAGATGAATATGTCTAGTACATTGAGTTGCTTCCCTGAATAAAATGTCTGGGAAAATATGGTATAACTGACTGAGAAGGTGGTGATAGGTAGAGAGTCATGGATTTAAAGAATGTACCCAATATAATGAGGTCAGAGATCTTTTAAATTTAAAATTGTGTATATAAAAATGTACATTTGCATGTACATACAAAGAAACAAAAAAACCATATGTGCATGCATAAATCTATCTATCTATCTATTTATCTATCTATCTATCTATCTATCTATCTATCTATCTATCTAAAATTTAAATGTTTACCTTCCATCTTAGAATCAAAATTGTGTATTAGTTTCTTGAAGAAAAGTGGTGTTAGGCTATGGGGGTTAAGTGATTTTCCCAGGGTCACCTAGCTAGGAGTGTCTGAGACCAGATTTGAATCCAAAACTTCATCTCTCTAGTCTTGGCTTCCCATCTGCTAAACCACCTAGCTGTCCCATAAAAAAAGATATATTTTAGAAAAAAATTAATAATACTTTACTATTATTTCAGGTGTAATATTTAACATCTATACATATACGTGTATAATTTTCTTAGAAATGTATGATTTTTTAAAATTTCAGTTAACCAATACCCAACAATAATTTTGTTAAATCACAATACCAATAAATGTGGCCCTATTATCATATTGACATTCTCTACTTATGTTTTTAGACAAGATAAAATTGACCAAAATATATTCTATCATCCTAAAGAGATCTCTACATTTGGATTACAATTAAAATATTTACATTGTAAATAATTTTTATAAAATAACAACAATTAGAACAAGAACTAGAACAATAGCAACAATAATAATGATAATGATTATTTACATAGTACATATAATGTGCCAATCAGCGTGTTAAGCATGTCACAAATATTATCTGATTTAATCTTTGCAAAAACATTGTGAGGGATATGCTATTATTTCTGTTTTATAGCCGAATAAGTTAAATGACTTGTTCAAGGTCACATTTAAGTATTTATATTGTATTTTCCATTTACATAATAATAATGATAAAACAACTCTATATAGTTATATAGATTTGTTTACAAAGAGATGAAATAATTGATTTCCAAAATTATAATGAACTGATAACAACCTGATTATTTAAAACTTGCATCAATTTTCTGGGTAATGCTTATGGCATACAACACTATTTAAAGTACCTGTATTGGACAATACCTAGGAACTGAGAAAGAATGCTGTCCACATCCAGAGAAAGAACTTTGTGAGTAGAAACAAAAAAGAAAACATATGATAGATAAACATGGTTTACTGGGGATATGATTGGGGTTTTCATTTTAAAAGACCACTTTATTACAAATAAGAATAATATGGAAATAGGTTTTGAACAATTGTACATGTATGACTCAATGGAATTGCATATAAGATCTGAGAGCGGGGAGAGAAGGGGTTTTGGAAAAATCATGAATCATGTAACCATGGACAAATATTCTAAATTAATTAATTGCTTTATTTAAAATAATAATATTAATAAAATAGCTGGATCAATTTGAACTTGTAGGAATTGAATTTTTTAGATGCCATAAGAAAACAAAAAAAATTCCATCTTAATTAATCTTTTCCTAACTATAAAATTCTACCTATTTTATAGATATAACTCAGGGAAAGTGAAATCTGGATATGCATATTTTCTATAAGAATTATGCAAGTACATATTTAAGTGCCTAATTACACATAGGTGCATTGATGTATATGCATATACAAAATATTTTGTTTACTTTTTATAGAGAACTAATGATGGAGAAATTAATTCTAAAATTCTGTGTAACTTCTTTTCCAATTTATGTGCTTAGAGAGTTTTCTGAGTACTGCCCAGGGTCACATTAAATGACTTGCTTGGAATTACATGGCTGGTATTTTCCTGAGACATAAATCTGGTTAGGTCTTCCTTTCTAGCTTGAGAAGAAAAAAAGCATCTCATTGGTTATATTTAAGAGCCTGTTCACACTGTTTTCTCTCTATTATATTATTAAAATAATATTTGGAGGATGTTGTACTTTCTTTCTTGCAACAATGAAGCAATACCCACTTTATGTTTTCAGGGGGAAACTGTCAATGAAAAGACTTTGGAATTTGCTGAAATTAATTCCACTCAGAATCCTTCAGGTGTTTTTATTTCTAGAACTACTATCCATCAGTATTTCCTCTCTGTCTTTTTCAGAGAGGGTCTTTCTATCTGTATGGGGATAAATAGCAACTTACACACACCTAATCAATTAAGAAATTCAAAAGAGATTAACTTCTGTTTGAAATCAAGTTGTGCGTATATAAACAAACATATATATGTATTTGTATATATACATATATATATACACACACACATATATATCTACACACATTCATATACACATTCTCAGAAACCGATTGATGAGCTTCATAGCTTTCATATAAACCATAGGGATCCTTCACTGACCCATTTTTTGCTAACTGTGTGATAAAATTAAGTTTCGAATTGCTACAGATCCCTTTCATGACCCTCTGAAATGACCCTGGGCTTAATGCAATACATCCAACGTCACTCACAAACAATCACAGGACTTCACGATTTACCAGGAACATCTTCAACTCAGACTGTTGGCTTTCCATTACAGTTTTCAATATTTTTGGAAAACATTTGTATCCTTGCTTTGTCTTATAATTCTCCTTAGACTTATTAAAAAGTATTATTTTTGTTAATTCTCTCAAGAGATTTTTAAAATTTCTACAATTTCATTTATTTAAATTGTATTATGATTTTAGTCAATCAATAAGTTTACACATGAGTTTTGCAAAGTTATATGACTTACGTTGTCTCCCTCCCCTCTTCCTTCCCCACTCCCAAATAGCAATTTAGTCTTGTTTATACTTGTATTATCAAATAAAACATATTTCCATATTACTGAATTTTGTATGTGAATAATCTTATAAAACCAAAATCTAAGTCATATACACAAGTAGTCAAATGATGAATCATATTTTTATTTATATTTCTATTCCAACAGTTCTTTCTCTACAGGTGGACAGCATTCTTTTTCATAAGTTCCTCAGAATTGTCCTGGATCATTGTATTGCTGTTAGTAGCAAAGTCTATCACATTTGATGTTCCCACAATATTTCAGTTAGTGTGCATAGTGTTTTCTTGGTTATGCTTATTTCACTCTGCATCAGTTCATGTGAGTTCTTTCTGAAATCATTCTGTTCATCATTCCTTATAGCAAAGTAGTACTCCATCATAATCATATACCCATAATTTTTTCTGCCATCCACCTATTGAGGGACATCCCTTTAGTTTCCAATTTTTTAATACCACCAAAATATACAATGTTTTTGTACAAATAGGTCCTTTATGATTTTTTAAATCTTTTCAAGCTACAGACATCTTAGTCATTTGAGTGGATCAAAGGTATAAAATTTTAAAGCCCTTTGGACATAATTCCAAATTACCTTTCAGAATGATTGGATCAATTCACAACTCTACTAGCAATGCTTTAGTATCTCAATTTTGCCATATCCCCTCAAACAGTTATTACTTTTTTTTACTGTCATATTGGGCAAACTGGTAGGTGTTAGGTGGTACTTCAAAGTAGTTTTAATTTCCATTTCTCTATGACTTGAGATTTGGAACTTTTTTTCCCATATGATTAATGATAGTTTTGATTTCTTCATCTGAAAACTGCCTATTCACATCCTTTGACCATTTATCAATTAGGCAATTGGTTTCTTATAAATTTTAGTTAGTTCCTTATATATTTGAGAAAGTAGACCTTTATCAGAGAAATTTGTCATATTTTTCCACAGTTCCTAGCTTCCCTAACAATCTTGGTTTCATTGGTTTTGTTTGTACAAAAACTCTTTAAATTTAATATAATTAAAATTATTTTATAATGTTCTCTCCTATTTGATCATAAATTCTTCCCTTCTCCCTAGATCTGGCAAGTAAACTATTCTACATTCTCTTAATTTAATTATATCATTCTTTAGGCTTAAATCATATACCCATTTTGAACTTATCATGGTTTATGGCACCATTGGGCAACCTTTGAACAGGTGCCCAAACTGCAACTTCAAGCTGCCTGTGAGGCCCCAGCATTACCTCAGACAGTGGTGGGAGGAAGTACTCACATTCAGCTGCTAAGCAAAGAAGCAGGACATGGGAAAAATGTCCTGGGGCACTGTGGAGAGGGGAAATGGAACAATCTAATCCACACTCCCAGGCCACACGTGCTCCACCTTCACCAACATGGGTATAGGAAGTGAGATATTGATCTAAACCTAATTTTTGCCATACTGTTTTCCAGTTTTCCCAGAAGATTTGTCAAATACTGGGAAGCTAGGATCTTTGGGTTTATCAAACAGAAAATTGCTAAAGTCATTTACACCTAGTCTATTCTATTGATCCACCCTTCTATTTTTTAGTCAGTACCAGATTATTTTGATGATTATTACTTTACAGTAGAGTTTAAGATATGGTACTTTTTTCTTCATTGGATTTTTGTACCTGTTTTTTCCAGTTGACCAATTTTGCTTTATAAGCGATTATTTTCTTTTGGCATTTCTTTTTCTCATTTTTCTTCAATCTATCTTATTTGAATTTTGAATACCTTTTTGATTTCTTCCAGAGCTCTTAAAGATGATTTCGGAAGGATAGCCAGAGGAGTTTCAGCTTTTGGTACCCCTAAGCCACCATCTTAACTCTGCCCATTTACAAAAGATTTTGAACAATATGAATGGTTGTAGGGGAGTAACTTTGTTGGGAAAAAATCTTTAAAGCAATGTTTAGGTCTACTGAATCAAATATTGTTTTATTAATTATTTTAATATTAAATACTAAATAAAATTCTGATAAATAATATTAACTTTATAATACTACTTATATTTATTTTTAAATTAATTATTATATATTTAATATGCTGTTAATTATAATTAAATCAAATATATTT
>NW_025353021.1:0-2924 GCF_016433145.1 Gracilinanus agilis
ATGCTTGTCTTCCTAAGATGATATATATATATATATAATCACATGCCCACATCTATGTAGGCATACATACATTATACTATTTGTGTATATTATATAAAATATTATATATCTCTAAATACATGCATATGTTTTGACATATACATCTATACATATATTTATATTCTATAAAATATAGAGATGTATATGTGGAGATAAAGGTAGAGAGAGATAGATGATATAAATTTAGATGTATCTCTAGACATAACTAGATAACTATATTTCAGTATAACTGTTTTTCTTAGAAATTCTCTGCATTTTATTTTATGTCTTAAATATTTTATTCTTGGAACGACTTCCCAGACTTCCCAGACTGTCAAAGGCATCATCCATAACACACAATAAAAATATGTAGATTGCCAAATTCCCTGATTCAAATTTACCAACCAGCTCCAAGTCTAGGAACACATCTAGAAGTGAATAATTCTCTAGGAAAAAGAAGAGTGTTAGACTCCCAACCATTTTCTTGATTATATTTATTTCCAATATATACTAAGTTGTTGCACTTGTCACTGGAGATGCAAAGTAAAAAAGCACAACATCTGCTCTAATAGAATTTACAATCTAACAAGTAGGATAAGGCACAGATACAAATAAGTGTGTTACAAGGTAGAAAGTGAAAAGGACAAAGAATTGATCCAAATTATATTATAATTCTGACAGTGTTTGGTGCCTAAAATGTTATTGAGTACATGGGAGATGTTTGGGAGATAGGAAAACAGACATGCGTGGACATTTAGTCCTGGTCTGCTGTGTGACTGAATATTACCTTTTTCTATTGGCCATGTAGAACTGATCTTTTAAAACTGACTAATCACAGCATTCTACTGCATTCTTACCTAGAAATAAAGGACTTATTTATTCATAGCAGATAATATCATATTGTAAGGGGAGAAGAATTGAGGGCTACTTCCTACTCCTCACGCCATGTGACCTCAAGAAATAGGCTAGGGATTCTTCAGCTTATTTTATTTTTCTTTTCAGTTCTAGGTGAAGGTTGTAGAGTCTTGGCTCAGGAGCGTGAGCCAAGCACATCTAGAAGTTCAGAATCCAGACTGGAAATTGCAGCCAGTCCAGCAGAAAAGCCTGAAGAAACAAGGATCTAAGGTCTTATCTCAATGGGGACTTGAGATTGAATCTGGTGCAACTAATGCTATGTAGGAACTGTGTTAAAGTATCTAATTCACATCCTGTCCTGAGAGAGAAAGAGAGAGATATTATAGAGAGGATTATGCCCCAAAGGTGTTGGGAAAATAGGTTTTCCTATTTGTTCTTGCTATATCTTTGAAGTAAATATTCCTTTTTTTAAAATAAAAGTTTGCATAATGTTTAGTGGCTAAGTGGAGATGGGGTGCTAATCAGTGGGCTCTTAAAAAGTGGGGAACATAATCAGTGGGGATTTCAGCCAGTGGAAGAAAAGAAAGAGCTCCCCCAGTCTCCTCAGGGTACTGGAGAAGGGGAAATGTGCCACAGTTGGCCTTCAAAGAAGAGGGCCAGTGTGAACTCATGCTACATATCAAAATTTGAGAAGGTAGAGATCATTTTCAGTGAAGGGAAATCAATGAAGATTCATTAAGTAAGTGTAGTTGATTTGGAGCCTGAAGGGAGAGAATTTTAACAAATAAGGATGTGTAGGAAGTATATTTCTGACATGAAAGGCAGCTTTCATGATTTCATGGAGGTGGAAAAGAAAGTTCAAGAAAAGGGATCGAATCAGTTTGGCTAGAAACAAAATACATCAAAGAGGCTAGAGTTAAACATGGACAGGAAATTTAGAGCTGCCAAAATGTTTATTTTTTTCCTTTAAGCAATGTGGAACCACTGAAGATTTTTGATGATAGAATAATATGATTCATGAGATTATAGGATTTTAAAAAGAAACCTAAAAAATCAACTAGTTGAAGAGCAGAGAAATGTATTGATTTTCCAAATTTTAGTTGGGAAGCAAGTTTGTTCCATGAAATACCATTACCCTTTTACCCAGTCAAGAGAGTAAAATGATTCTTTATTTTGGTAGAAGCAAAATCTTATGAACTAGAGAGTATTTCACATAAGACATTTTGAAAATATCAACTATCAATATATTGAATGAAAAAAGAGAAGTAATGAGATTTAATTAGCAAATATGAGTACTAGGAAAAAAGAAAACAAAAGAATATATACAAGTTAAGGCCTCCATATGTTTCTTCTAGTAGGAAGAGGCAGATAGCCATCACCTTAAATATATTTATATGTGGGGATTTTTTTTGTCTCATTTTTTAAAGATTTAGAATTTGGCGAATTTTAATTTACACATTACAACTATGAACTTATTTCAGAGTAGCTATGTTCAAGAGAATTCGGGCATAATCTCAGGTTAGCAAAATAAAAGTTGCCTGGTAAACGTATTTAAAGCTACATGTATTGGCTTCATAGAATATTTACAATCCAATTAGAATAGCTGTAGTATCTACAAAGTTTAGGAACATAATTGGATGTAGCTTCCCCCTTACAGCCTAGAAATTAACTTTCAACATTCCCATTATGCTAAAGTATAATCTATTTAGAGAGGCTAGAGAGATGCTGTGCATGGCATGCATGGAGGTAAGGAAAATGGTAGCCATGAGTGAGGTTACCAATGAAATGAATGGGTCAGAAAGTGGGTTGGGCAGTAGTGAATCAGTTGGTATGCTTGCCAGTCTTTTATTATTAACTAATGAAGCTAGTGTTAGAAAAGAAACAAAGGAAACACTGGGGCCTCCTATTTGACTATAATTCTTTCCACTTATGGTTGTTCTCTAATGAAGCAGGGACAATTTAAAAAGAAGTCAACACACACTTATGTACACATGTACACATTCTCTCTCTCTCTCTCTCTCTCTCTCTCTCTCTCTCTCTCTCTCTCTCTC
>NW_025353022.1:0-9826 GCF_016433145.1 Gracilinanus agilis
CTCTCTCTCTCTCTCTCACTGTCTCTCTCTCTCTCACTGTCTCTCACTGTCTCTCTGTCTCTTCTTCTCCCTCTCCCTCTCTCTGTTGCTGTCTGTCCCCAAAAATGGTATGTTCCTTATCAAGGGCAAGGGTAAGGTAATCAAGTGGGGAGCAGAACCATGTTACCTTCCTCCTGCTGGGATCTCAGGGTTTAAGGATCTCTTAGCTTTCTGAAGAATAAGCAATAGTAGAAGTCCAGTGGATAGCACCAGGTGGTGAGGTCAAGAAAGAAAGCAAAGAGCTGTTTTGAAGCTAGTAATGTACAGTGGTGAACTTCTGCTCTTTAAACACTGTTCATGTGACTTAGAATAATAAATAATAGTTCTAGAGTTGAAAAAGACCTTGAAAGCTGTCAAACCCAACCATTTCATAATTAAATAAATTGAGATTACATGATTTGCTTAAGGTGGAACAGATAGTTATGGCATCACATAATTTCCTTAGGACAATTGAAACACTACTTTAATTCGGAGATGGTTAAACCACTTCATTGCATAAATCAACCAATTTCATTGCAAAACTTCAATTTTTCAATTCAAGCAGTGTTTAGAAAATAGCAAATAATAAGCTTCCAAATAATTGATAAATTCAGTGGATTAAATCAAATTATTTCCTCAAATTCAGAACTAGAGGGCAAGGAGATAAGTCAGGCTATACATTAATTTATTGAGGCCAAATCAGTCGTGTTTGTATAGACAAAAAGGCATTCTCTAATCTATCTAGTAGAATCATAAATAGGATATAGAACAGAGAAGTATGCTGCTGGAGTGGAAAGAACATTAGTTATAGGCAGTGAACCAGGGCTCCAATTTCTCTTAAAACTGCTATCTAATTATGTCATTTGGGAAAAGTCACTTATTCTCTTGGTCTCAGTTTCCTTATCTGTAAAACTAAAGATTCAAAAGGGATAATTTTCCTTAAGCTCTTTTCCAACATCAAGTGATTTTTTGTGACTTTTTCCAAGTCCTTTCCAGTCCAGGGATCCCATAAGCTTATGTATTAGCATGAAATAAATACTTGGCACCCCAAGGTAAATCGATCCTGCCCAAATAAAATTTCAGAAAGAAATTATTATCATCTTAGCAGTGGCCCATAACAACTGAGAACTTTAGCCTAATTTTTTTAGTTGTTATAACTAGGGCTTCTATCATTCTTTCATAAAAGAATTCTTGAAAGTGCTATAGTAACTTACCTAAATTATTTTTAGTTCCTTAGTGAGTGATTTCTTTGAAGACAGAAAATCTTAAGAACTCAAGCTAGAGAACTTTTGCTTTCTTTCTAAAGCAATTTAGTCTAACACTTTCAACCCAACTATTTGTCATAGTTATTGACCTTTTTTCTATATTTTTCTAAGATCATGCCAGTGAGAAAGATACATATTCTATTAAATTTTTATTGGGCACATAGAAGTGGGGACAAGATACTGGTGTCTTTAAGTCTGTAATTATTACCAATATACAGTTCTAGAAAGCAATACCTGCTCAAGCCAATTATTGATTTCTGTACTGTTCCATGGTTTGGAGAGAGACCAAGCTCCAATGTGTAAACAGTTTCATAAATCTTCTTGGAGGCTCTTCTATTTTCAAGAATTATCATTTCAGTTTTGATGACAGCATTTGACAATAAATAAAGTAAACTGTTTTTTGAACTTCATATCTTGTATCTTATAGTAGGAAACTAGTATAATAAGCCAAAACTTCAAGTTCTAGGAGAGAAATGAAGTAAGAGCTAGACAAATGGGATTAAGTGACTTGCCTAAGGTCACATAGCTAGGAAGTATCTGAAACCAGATTTTAATCCAGGACTTGCCAACTCCAGGCCTGGCTCTCTATTCACTGTCCTATACTACTTTTCTGATAACAGGCACACCATGGGATAATGCAAATAATTCTGGACTTCTAGTCAGGAGAACTTGGGTTAAAAAAAATTCCACTTCAGATGCTTTTACTAATTGGATTACCAGTGGGGATATCACTTAACCACTTTGTGGCTCAGTTTCTTCACATGTAAAATGAGAATGAGCTTGATGGCCTCTTTGGGCCCTTTCAGCTTCAAGCCTATGATCTTATAAACTTGTAACAATTTAAAGAAGCATTTTATAATTTTTTAAACGATTAAGCTACTAATTTCTCTAAGCCTTCCTTTCCTCATGCATAAAATCAGATTTGACTAGATGACCTTCTAAAATTTCTTCCCACTCAATCTTTGAACCCATTATTACTGCAGAAATAAACTGGTCTTTAAACTTTTTATTTTTTTTAACCTGATGTGTAATTTTTTCTTTCAGTTCAGGAAGCTCTTTGCAAGGAAATTCTCCTCATTTCATGTGGACATCTTTTCTACCATCTAATCTTTGGTGAGGGAGAGGGAACAAGCATTTAATAATCACCAATTACATGCCAGGCACTAAACTAAAACTTTGTAATTTATCTCATTTTATAGTCACAACAATCCTGGGAGTTTGATGTTATAATTATCCCCATTTTACAGTTGAGATAATTGAGACTAAAAGAGGTTAAGTGATTTGCCTAGTCATATTGCTAGTAAGTGTCTGAGGATGGATTTAAACTCAGGCCTTCCTATGAAGCCAGATCTCTGTCTACTCTACCACCTAGACTCCTGTAGCACTAAGAAATTAAATGACTTGCCCAGGATGTCGCAGAAAGGACTTGAACCTCCTCAGCTTCTCACTTGCTTTTATAGTTATAGCTATACATAATATGGACACATGGCTTAAAATACTCTCTTCCCAACCTATATTCCCAACCCCCTGTTCCTCTGCCCACCTTTGTCTTAGCCAAAGTAATGTTAATGCAGCCAGGGCAGGGAAAATGATAATATCTAGCCTACAAAATACTGTCCGAGTTTAGACAACAAATGGAAATGGAAAATGTACCTAGTTTTCTTTTGTGCCTTAGTAGCATTAATGTCAATTAAAGGTATAATTTTGGTGTCTTCCTTTACACCATTTTCTTTTCTTCAAAGTTAAAAATAATTAAAACAATAGAAAACATTCATGTCTTTGCTACTAATTACCTTAGCCAACATAGACATCCATGCAAATACTAGTTTCTTATTTTGACCTTCAGGTAATGAGATAGTTGAGTGGCTTGTATAACCATTTTTGTATAAATTTTGGGTTTTTTTTACCGACTTGTGACATGAGATCTGCAAAAACTTACTGGTGTCCCATGGAGATAGTTCTCTAGTAGATTTGGCCTTAGATACTTCTGAGAAGTCACTTACGGTTTTCATATTTAAGAGTGTATGTGACTATCATTCCTTAATGCAGCTCCATTATTGAGTCAACAAATGTTTTTCTTCCATCTCCAGTCCTGCCTCTGAGCTCCAAGGAGGTCCGATCATTATCTGTCTTTAGACTTTCTTGACTTCTTTTTACTGCAATTCAGTGACCCCTTTCTTAGAGCCCATGAAAATCTTTGTCTTTTCCCTCTTAATTAACCTTACCTTTCTCTACCTATCTTTCTGGGCTTGTAAGTATGTAAATAGCTCCTTAAGAGGTGATCTAATTATAGAAACCATACTGGAATTACCATCCTGAGAACCAATAGGTAAGTCTCTAGTTATGGTGGCTGGGGAGAAATCACTGAAATCATTTGCTAACTCCATTACTAAATACTAAGTCAACAATTTGATTTCATTAAAACAACTTTTAAATTAGAAATTGACAAGCATATGGTAGAATATGATTGGTGAGAATCCTATACCTAAAGAGCCTGAGGAAGTCCTTCATCATGGTGGTTGCACCCCCTTTGGAAGACATGAGAAAAAATGAAGAGTCTTGCAGGGTAAACAGTTATGGAGGGGTTGTGACCTGCATCATTGGAAGAAACATCCACTGGAGTATTGGTGAACACTCAAATAACAATACATTTCTTAAAGATAATGCTAACCTTATAAGAACTTGGGAAAATGTGTGAAGCAGAACATTTTGCATAATATTGGTTTTTCATATGATCTGTGTTTGTAGAACTGCTTTGAGTTCTGCAAACTAGAAAAACTGAATATATGTAGTGTAAGTCATAATCATCAAAACAATTTGAAATGGACACTCTGCAAACTAGAAAGCATCATATAAATGCAAGCTAGTACTAGAATGAGAAAAAATATTTATGAGGTCAGGATGCAGACACAGAACAGTTATACAGGAGGGGATCCTATGATGGTATCTGTAAAATGTTATTCTGACATGAGGATTACAGGCTTAACTTGTAGAAAGGCATTGACTACATGATGATCATTAGAAGAAGGATAAGATTCTTTTCTCTTCTAATTTCCAACAACATTATCAACTTTCCCCTGAATTATTCATTTGTTCCCAAGTATAATCAATATGAAATTCAAATACAATTTTATTACTTGATCAAAGTATCATAAAATGATTAGTTTTTTAAAAAATGTTCCATCATTGAAAAAAATTTAACAACCACTATTTGGATCACAGTGCTGATGAGGATAAGGTTTGGGGGTTGATCCCCATTTGAGTCAGTTGATTTTTCTCTTTCAATCAATCATTATATACATATGCCAGTTATAGGACTACAGAGGCCAAAATGAAAAAAGTCCTTGCCCTCATGAAGTTCATTTCTATCAATGGTCTCCCAAAGGTGGTAAACTGCTAGTCTCACCTTAGCAAGAAGTCCAGAAAATGTGAGCTGTAGTTATTAGTCATAAAGAAAACCAAATAAAACTTCATGGCTATACCAATGCAGATATGCCGTTACCAGAGCTATAATTAGAAATTGTGTACAAGACCAGTAGCACAAAACAAGCCTGTTGCTATCGTCCTGTGACCCATTCCCAAATGTTCAGTGTGGTAGAGAAAGAGAAGAGTAGCAGACCCGGGGTAGGCTGGGAAATGGTGTACCTGGAGTGCAGCTACAAGGGGCGGAAACATTTCCTAACTTTCTATTGTAACAAATTATTCTTAGAAACTAAGTGCTGAACTTAGTCATTCTTATATTGTTGAATTTTAATGCCCTGGGAAAAAAGTTCTGATCACTTCCTTATAGTTATAAGTCTGGTTATTACTATTATTGCCACTACCACCACCACCACCAAATATACACACAAATGCCTTACTGACAATGGGTTAGTAGCATCATTTAAAGAAAAAGAAAGCATTTTTTTTTCTTTTTCCGGAGGCATTCAGAATACATGAAGTCACTGTCAAAAAAACCCCCAAAAAACAAAACCTGAATATATGTAGTGTAAGTCATAATGATCAAAACAGTCTGAAATGGACACAATGAACTTCACAAACTAGGGAACTCGCCAGTGAACAAACCCTATCTTGCAGTAAACAGTGTGTCTTAGCCAAGAATTCCTGAATGACGCATCCCCTGATCCCAGAAGGCAGGAAAATAATTCCAGTGAATTTCCCCATGGAAGGACTAGAAAGATGACAAAGCCAATGGTAACACTTAAAAAATGTGAGCTGGACTGGAAAATCTTAAGATCCTCCATTGACTGCACGTTTTAAATTCCCATTGACCATATAACCTGAATTTGGTAAAAGGCAGTATGATCAGATCCCTTGTAATTTTCAGCGCAAAAGTATAAATCAAGTCCATAAGCATTTATTAAGCACCTTATTATGCCTCAGGAATTGTTCTAAGCCCTCCAGAGAACAGAATAAGGTGAGTAAAATGAAAAACAAAAATATAGAGTTTAATTTAGCCTTCTGCTATGGAAAAAATGGATGCCAATTTGTTTAAGAAGAGAATTGACCCAGCTGTGTGACCCTGGCAAACTCACTTGTCCCCCATTGCCCACCCTTACCATTCTTCTATCTAGGAGCCAATACACAGAAGTTAAGGGTTTAAAAAAAATTTTAAAAAAAGAAGAGAATTGAGGCTGAGAAAGACTACAGTTGATCACCTCCAAATGTGAGGAGGAAAAATATGCTCATAAAAGAAAATATATATATGTATGTAAATATACATATACATATACATATACATATACATATATATATATATATATATATACACGATCCACCAACTCACCATAATATGTCATGTTAAGGGAGGCAAAGTAGAATTCTAATCTCTTGTTTAAAAAGAAATTTGCATACCACAGTTCCTTTTGAAGAGGATTGTATAATTGCTGGGACTACAGACTATATCTCTGGGGATGGAGGAGAATGCTGGCATCTTGTACAATGGCAGGGCTGCCAGTTGGCCAATGCATTCTATTGGCTTTGGCTCAGGAGACAGTCACTTGCCTAACCTCGTGTCAGGGGAAACATTGTTCTATCACGGCTGCTGTAGAAGAGGAGGTTAGGGAAAGGGTGAGGAACTCCTTCCAAGTTACAGTTGGAAAAGGTGGTGCTCATTAGCTGGAAATAATTTCACTTGCTGTTTTGGGGATCAAAAGAAAAGCTCTCAGAGTTGTTGCATCAACTAATAACTATTAGATATGTACAAAGGGAACCTATACTGAATTTGATCAGATAGTCATTTTTCAGTCATGTCTGACTTTCTGTGTTCCTATTTGAGGGTTTTCTTTGGCAGAAATATTGTTATAGTTTGCCATTTCCTTCTCCAGCCCATTTTACATGTGAGGAAACTGAGGCCAAGAGGCTTATGTGACTTGCCCAGGTTCACCAGCTTGTGTCTGAGGCCAGAATTGAATTCTGGAAGATTAGTCTGTCCATCTCCATCCAGGCTTAATACTTTATCCACTGTGCCATCTAGCTGTTGCTGAATCTGATAGGGGAAAAAATGAGTCCTATAATTGGGGAGTTCATTTTTAGGAAATGTATTCTGTATATCTTCTCAACTGTTTTAGAATCTCCCCTTCCAGTAAAATGAGTATCTTAAAACAAACAATTTATTGTTATATCATTTGCTTAATCCTTTCCACTTCCTTCTTCAGACAGGGCTGGTCTCTTACCTATTTCAGCAGCTCAAGGCTTAAAAAGAAAGGTGTGAAAGATGAAAAAAAATTGTTAAATTTCCCTGTCACTTCCTAAGAAGCAAGTATAAAACATTATCCATCTATGCAAAGATAAAATCCATTTTTTTCCTCCAACTAAGAAGTATGATAGCTACAAGTGAGTTACAAGATTCACTTCCAGAAAGCAAATTGTATAGTGCATTCTTTTTAATCGATGAACCAATCAACCAAGTATTTACTAGATGTTTCCAATGTGGCAACCTGCTTTGGTTCATTTCAGTGATAAAAAAAGTTATCTAAGACCTCAAGGTGCATGTAATCTAATTGAAGCAATGAAATGAAGACAGAGAAAACATATAGAAAGAAACCCAAGAGAGATATAATTAGTCGTTACCTGACATAGTTCAGACCAAATACAGGAAGAATTTAGATAAGTCAGAGGGATGCCTGGAGATGGAAACAGAACTGTCATTAGATAAGTAGATAGGAGGAGGTGGTAGTGGTGGTGGTGCAGTAGTAGGAGAAGGAGTAACTGGAATTTATATAGTATTTTACGTTTTCAAAGAGCTTCAGAAATATCATCTGGTTGTATTCATCCCTGTGGCTCTTTCCATAACCCCAATAAAATTTTTTAAATTAATTAATTTATTACATTAAAATACCCAGGTAATTCCCTCTCTCCCCTTCCCCTATTAAAGAAGGCATCAATTGACAAAAAATATGTGTATATAGAAAACTGTCTTACTTATTTCTATTAGTTCTTTCTCTGGAAGTAGGCATATACAATGATGAACAGATTAATTTTGAAAAAACATGGAAGGACCTACATGAAATCATGAAAAATGAAACCAAAAGAACATTATAACATTATAACAAATATTGTTTCAAGAATGACTTGTGCATGTCCAGAATCTCCATTTTAAGGATGATGCTTGGGCTATCTATATAGTCATTCCTCTTCAGGTTGAATTCGAGACTCTACTATTGGTCTTTATCTACAACCTCCATTGGGAAGGTACCTTCATTTCCACCCATTTCTTTTATATGTCTTCCCCCATTAGAATGTCAGCTTCTTGAGAGTAGAGACTTCCATTCTTTCTGCTTGTATTTGTATTCTCCAGTTCTCTGCACATTACTTGGAACATAGTAAGCCCTTAATAAATGCTTTTTAACCTGATTCAACTTATCCTTAAAATAACCAACTGAGGGGGCAGCAGGGTAGCTCAGTGGATTGAGAGTCAGGCCTAGAGACGGGAGGTCCTAGGTTCAAATGCGGCCTCAGACACTTCCCAGCTGTGTGACCCTGGGCAAGTCACTTGACCCCCTTTGCCTACCCTTACCAATCTTCCACCTATAAGTCAATACACAGAAGTTAAGGGTTTAAAATTAAAAAAAAATAACCAACTGAAGTTGGTATTGTTGTTGTTATTATTATTATCCCTATGCAGATTAGGAAACTGAGGCTGACAGAGGTGAAGTGACCGGCTCACAGCCCCACAAAATGACTAGTCCATAGTCACACAACTAGATTTTGAGGCAGAATTCAAATTTGGATGTTCCTGACTGAGTCCAGCAAATCTATCTAATATATGTTACCAAAATGGTACCAAAACTTAGAGTCTTTTCCACTTGACTGCAGGCAACAAAAAAACCACTTATCTCTCTTATTTGAAGCTTAATTCTTCAATAGTGGAATAGAACATAATGCTACTTCTCCTACTCCCCCAATCCTGCCAATATTATACGTTAGTACAGCAAAATCTACCTTACAGTATGCTGAGAACCAGACACTGAGTATTCTAGAACAGTGAGGACTATTATATAGTCTCTCACACTAAAGCGCATTATTGTATTTCTCATGATAATAGAGAGAAATATGATTGAAAAATTTGAGCTAATGGTTAAAAAAATCACAGAATATTTTATAAAAAACCCCAAACAATCTGGCTATGCTGATTTTCCCTCCCCCTCCCCTTCAGTGTGCAGTGTCATTACACACATGAGAATATCACATAGTTTGGGGATGTGATTACTGTAGCAGCTGCTCCATTTATGAATACAAAAAGGCAGCTCTGATGCTTCACCATTTCTGCTCTAATTGTTATGGCCTTATTTGAACTCTGAGTGCCTTGACTTTCCCATAGCCTGACACAGTGAAAAGACTATAGAAATTGTATTTAGACCTCTCTGGAGTAGCGTGGTATCTTTTTAAACTTTGTACATCTCTCATGAAATGTTTGGGTGTTTCAATAATTGTATTGTTACTATTTCAGTTACTATTTTATCTATCATCCCCACTCTGCAAATCAGTGCACCTTTATCTTCACTTGGCTTATGAATAGAACCAATCAATAAATGATGGCAGAAGAAAGGAGAATTATATATCTATAAGCATTTAGCATATCTTTCCTTTTGCTTTTATTTCCTTTACTACTAAGAATATCTTAACCAATAAGCAATATTCTAGCTATGGTTAACTACTATCTTTATGAATCCTGAACATCAATAAATGTTTAGCAGGGACTTAACTTGGTTGCTGCCTGTAAAAATCCAAAACAATAATTCAACAATATTTTAGGCACTTATTATATTTAAGATATTTTGCAGGGCCCCTGCTATAAAAAGACTACTGACCCTCCAGAAACTTACACTGTACCCTATTTTCTCCTTTTTTGTACCACCTGACTCCATTGCCTGGTCTAGATTTTCTCCTTACTTCTGCCTCTTAGGATCTCTTAGCTTCCTTCCTAGCTTCCTTCCTTCCTTCCTTTTTTTTCTTTTCCTTCCTTCCTTCCTTCCTAGCTTCCTTCCTTCCTTCCTTCCTTCCTTCCTTCCTTCCTTCCTTCCTTCCTAGCTTCCTTCCTT
>NW_025353023.1:0-4165 GCF_016433145.1 Gracilinanus agilis
TATATATACACATATACACATGTACAAGCACATACTTGGTCTGGACCAAGATTTCATTGGTATAGGAAACTCCCAGTAAGGAACTTTCCCCTAAACTATAAATTACTGTAATACTCTAGTACTGTTAAAAAAACAAAACCTCCCTGTAGCCCTGTGAATCAGTCCTCTGTGTGTGTGTGTGTGTTATCTATAGTCTCAGGAAATTGCCAGGGGACAAGAGAGGCTGAGTGCCTTGGGAGCTCCAGGTCACACAGCCACCCTGAGCCGGGGTGAGGACTGGCATTTGTTTAGCTGGCTCAGAGACCGTTTCTTTCTAACCATCATGCTGTGCTGCCTCTCATACCTACACAGAGGAAATCATAGTTCTGGTCCACCTGCATCAATGCATGCATACACCTGTGCACATACAGACACATATACGTCAGTCAACAAGAGATTACCACGTGCTGGGCACTGTGCTAAGCCCCCCCCCCTTTTTTCATCATTAAGCTGCTTGGTTTAATTTTTAGCACTTGGGGAAAAATTTTTCGTTCTCTCTGGGCTGTGGTTTTCTCCTCTATAACATCAGAAGTTTATACTAAATCAGAGATTTTTATCCTGGGTCTTTGGGAAGACTTCAGGAGGGGGCCATGAACTTAGATGAGAAAAAAAAATTACCCCATTATGGACCTTCACCCAAAACTGAAATGGAGAATTTCCTTCAATTATGGACACAGGCAACAACAAGGCTCCGATCTTACTGCTGAGTTTGTTCATAGGTAGCAATCACAGATGTTTGCGTGTCCCATTCCTCCTGCAGATTGCTCAAGATATCATTTACACTCATTTCTACTAGCTATTCGACCCAGCGCTAGCTTCTGTCTCCTTCTTTGGGGTCCTTTGTTTCCTTTGTGATTCTCTGTATTTTGTTTGATGCCTTTATGCAAAGGCGTCCCTCAGCTTCACCAGACCACTAGAGGGTTAGACCCAGATGCGTTGGGATGCCCAACTACAATGATTCTAAGATCTTTTCTGGAAAACCTGTCCATCTAGGAGTCGGGTTCATTTGGGAGGAAGGTTAAGGTTCATTAGATAAGGGTAGGCGGCTCAATGGATAGAGAGGCAGCCTAGGAGATGGGAGGTCCTGGGTTCAAATCGGACCTCGGACACTTCCTGGATGTGGCACCCTGGGCAACTTTCCCTCTTCTACCTTGGAACCGATACTAGTATTGATTCTAAGACAGAAGTTGAGGGTTTAAAAAGAAAAATAAAAAATGCTTCAGAGGGCAAATGTGGTGGAGCCAGGAGGAGTCCCGCTCTCCCTTTCCTTCTCATTCCCACAGAATGCTGAGGAACAATCGTATCAGTTGCATCCACAACGACAGCTTCACGGGTCTTCGGAATGTCCGACTGCTCTCGCTCTATGACAACCAGATCAGCACCATCTCTCCAGGAGCCTTTGACACACTCCAGTCCCTCTCCACTCTGTAAGTGGGGAGCTCTTGGAGGCAGGCAGCCCCCACGGAGCACAGAGTTCCCTGTCCCTGAGCTCCATCGGGAGCTCTTCAAAATGGCGCCCTTCCCCACCTCCATCCCCATCGACGATGTCTTCCCATGTGCCGTAGACCCAAACGTGTTAGAAAAGTGCTCGATTGGGATATGAAACATGAATGAGCATGTTTGTGCTTACACACGGTACTGAGGCAAGTCCCTTCTAGGCTGGTGCCTTGGGAGGTGGAACACTCAGTCTAAGAAGCCACCATTGCCCAAAGGCCATTGGTAGCACCTCCTTGGGAATTGACTACAGAGTCACTCTTGAGATTGGTTTTATTGCATGAGCCACACACTGTCTTCAAAGACATTTCCCGTAGAGGAATTCCAAGAAAGATTTTTATCAGTGGCATTAAGATAAGGCATTTGGAGGGATCCATTCTGGGGTATTTGTTGACCTATTTGTCTCCTGACTAGAAGGATAGATGTTAGCGTGTCCGTATCTTTGCACAGGTTGACACCGTAGCACGTCCAACATCTAGGCACGTGTAGCCGTGATGTGGTTTTTAGCTTATATATAAAGGTAGATGAGACGGTGTCTAGAGTGTTGGACTTGGAATCAGAAAGACCTGAGTTCAATTTTTGTCTCAATGACTAGCTGTGTGACTTTGGCCAAGTCACATAACCTGTCTGCCTCACTGTTGTCTTCTGTAAAATGGGCATAATAAGGTCACCTACCTCATGGGTGGGGGGCAGTTAGGTGGTGCAGTAAATAAAGGGCTGGCCCTAAATTCAGGAAGAGTCCCAGTGGAATTGCTTGTCCGCTCCGAGAGGGGGGAAGACAAGAAGAATCATGTAATCATGCGGAAAAAAAAAGAAAAAATGAGTCAGAAAGACTCATCTTCATGAATCCAAATCTGACCTGAGAGATGTATTAGCTGTGTGACCCTGGGCAAGTCACTTAATCCTCTTTGCCTCAGTGTTCTTATCTCTAAGACGAGCATAATGAGAGCACCTACCTCGTCAGGTGGTCATCATTAAAGGAGATTTTGCAGTCCTTAAAATAAAACCTAAATGCTAACTATTGCTGTTGTGCTTATTATCATTCATATGTCTTTCTCCTTCCAGAAATCTCCTGGCTAATCCGTTCAACTGTAATTGCCAGCTAGCATGGCTCGGAGACTGGCTTCGTAAGAGGAAGATTGTGACGGGGAACCCCCGGTGCCAGAATCCAGACTTCTTACGGCAGATCCCTCTCCAGGACGTGGCCTTCCCCGACTTCAGGTGTGAGGAAGGTAACTCACAGGCATCCTGGGGCAGCTGGCTAGGAGAAGAGGTCCTCCCTCTCATGTCCTCTTGTGGCAGCGCCGCTGGGGCGGGATGATGCGATGATGGGAGAGGGCTAGAGTCCTCGTCCCTGCCACCCCTGCCCTGTGCCGGACACCTGGAGGGCTGGACCCAGGCACGTCCTCCCCCTTCCCCGGCACTCTCCCCACCAGGTCATTGCCTCCTCGATTCTGAATCTTTCCAAGAGAGGATGTGTCTGGGGTCCCAAGAAATATCACTTCTTTGACGGCTTCCCAGGAAGGGGATAGTTCCCAGCTCACAGACACACTTAAACGGGATCTGGTGCTCCGGAATCCCAATCAGGAAACCTTCCCTGGACCCCCTGCCCCCTCCTTCCCTTCCCAGGGGACTCTGTCTCCTCGGCGTAGCTTATATGGACCCATTTTTATACCTGGCGCCTCTCCTATTCAATGGAAGCTCCTTGAAGGCAGGGATTGCTTTTCCCCTTCTTTCAGTCCCCAGCATTGATGGCACCTAGGAAGGGCTTCATGAGTGTTTATTCATTCATCGATTGCCAGGGCTAATGGCGAGAGCTCCTGGCTTCTCCAAGAGGTCAGGGAGGACCTGAATTTGAGTCTTGGAGGAGATCCCTCTCACAGAGCCTCCTTAGGGCGAGACTGCACGTCAGCTGCTGCTATTTAGCTTCTGCTTTCTGCATCGCCCTTCCACGGCCAGCTGAGGGCTGTCTGGACCCTGTAGTAGTGGAACAGGAGGACAAGAAATGGCATCACTTCCCCTCTTCTCCCATCACTGCATTAAGAAGACTCCTGTTGGGGATAGGAACCAGCCAACCTGCCCTCTGTACCTGGCCTGACTCCCAGCTAAAGCAGGCCAGAGAAGTCTATCAGATTCTTGCTGTGCATGACCTTAAGACCCAAGGCTCTTCTTTGGTCATCAGAGTGGAAGAGGTTAAGGAGACTTGGGTGGAATCTAGACTCAGAATCCCAGAGCTCAAAGGACTCTTGAGATCATTTGGTGTGGCCCCCACATAGAGCACCCCATGAATAAAAGGAGTTCTCATCATTCGTAGGCTCTGCTTGCAACATGGTACCATGTAAAGAGAGTTGAATTTAGAGACAGAAGAGCTTGCCTTGGGGGCAGCTAGGTGGCTCAGTAGATTGAGAGCCAGACTTAGTGATGGGAGATCCTGGTTCAGATTTTTCCTAGCTGTGTGACCCTGGGCAAGTCACTTAACCCCCACTGCCTAGCTCTTCTACCTTAGAACCAATACCCGGTATTGATTCTAAAACAGAAGATAAGGAAGAAGAGGAAGAAGAAGAAGGAGAAAGAGAAGGAGAAGGAGAAGGAGAAGGAGAGGAGGAGGAGGAGGAGGAGGAGGAGGAGGAGG
>NW_025353024.1:0-3097 GCF_016433145.1 Gracilinanus agilis
ATATAATTTTATGTACTTATATAAACTGTATATTTACTTATAATTATTTAATTTCATATTTATCTATTTATATATATATTTATCTATATATATCCTAGACCATGCCACTAGCTCTATTCAATTTTCTTTAAGTTTAATAATATCATGTTTCTTAAATAAATCAATAGTCCTTCATTTTTTTATCCTAAAGAACTACTAACAACATTCTCCTTCCTCAAAAGTCCCTATCTTTAATTCCATAGCAATCTATGGAAAGCTAAGTGGTTCAGTGGACAGAATACTAGACTTGGAGTCAGAAAGACTCCTCTTCATGAATTCAAATCTGACCTCAGATATTCACTAGCTATGTGACTCTGGGCAAATCATTTAACCTGTTTGCCTCAGTTTCCTTATCTGTAAAATAAGCTGGAGATGGAAATGGCAAACCACTCCAACATTTTTGCCAAAAACAACAACAACAAAACAACCCAAAAAACCAAATGGGGTTACAAAAAATCAGACACAATTGAATAACAACAACTATGTCCTTGGTTCTGTTACCTCTTCTTGTACCATACTCACATTCTCAATCTCCTTTGCAAGGTCCACAAAAAAGTTAGTTCAGCAAGAACAAGAATTATTAAAATAAGAATTCTCACCATATAATCAATAAATTACTCCAATAAGAAATCAAAGGAGATATGAAACAAGAATAAGCTGGCTATCCAAGAAGCACCCTGACTGGGTTCTAGATACAAAAAAAAAAATATTTATGAAAGGTGAAAAATTAAAATAAAATACAAAAGAGTAACATGGGACTATGGGAACAGTGTCAGAAAGACCAAAGCTCACAATGGCTATGGTTAGCAAAAACATATGAGCAACTAACAAGTTTGTTTTCTTTTTTTTCAGTATGTGGAGATAAAGAAGAGTGAGTTCATTCTTACCTACATGATGCCATCAATTGTTTTTGCCCTAGGGATGATGTCCAGTTCACTTCCCATTCCTCTTTCCCTGTGAAGACTTTACTAAATAACATCCTTGTCTATATTTCTCTTACAATAATCAGTAAATACTGTACAGCTAAACATTTAATTAACCTTTGCTCCCTGTGTGTTGATTTTGTCTCATATCAATTACAGAGAAAACTTCCCAAGGGAATGAGTACTTATTACTTCTCTGTACTTCCCTTAGTATTCTTAAAAAAAAAAAAAAAAAAAAAAAGAGGGGGCAGCTGGGTAGCTCAGTGGATTGAGAGTCAGGTCTAGAGACAGGACGTCCTGGGTTCAAATCTGGCCTCAGACACTTGCCAGCTGTGTGACCCTGGGCAAGTCACTTGACCCCCACTGCCTACCCTTACCACTCTTCTGCCTTAGAGTCAATAGATAGTATTATCAATGTCAATACTATGTATTGACTCCAAGTTTATATAAGTACATAAAAACTCCTCTTCTCCAATTGTCAATACTACGTCTCCAATGCCAATACTATGTATTGACTCCAAGACAGAAGGTAAAGGTTTAAAAAAAAAATGAAAAAAGGTATACAATGGGTGCTTAATAAATATCTGCTTGTTACTGATGAAATGTTCCACAAAATTGGAGAAAAAGAAACCAACTCAGTAATCTAGTAGAAAAATCAACTAAAGCTTTTCCATATGCTATGAAATTTGAAAATCAGAAATACATTTATTTCATTTGACAGATAAGTATTCTGCCAATCGTAGAAATGCTTTAAATTCAACGCACAACTTATTTTTTCTCATAAAATTTTCCTGTAGGGTTGTTGGACAGTCAGCCTCCAAGGGCTACTTTACTATTCAAAAACACTTCACAAGCAAGTAAAATTTTGTCTCCCTTAGACATGCCCGCTATCTTCCTTTTTCTCAATTCAGTGACCAAGAGTTATTGAACATCACACTGGACAGTGGAGAAGATACAAAATTTAGAGGAAGCCGGCCTCATTGACATCACACAACCAGGGTTCAAATTTCATCTCTGTCATTTAACTCTGGGACCTTGGGCACATTCCTTCACTTGTAAAAATGTATATATACATATATAATATGATTTTCAAATCTCTAAAATGAAGGAGTTGGACTCGATGGCTTTCTAAGGTTGCTTCTAGATCTATATCTATGATCCTAAAAGTCTATGAATTATGCCATTAAATTACACATGATAAAGTCATGGAGGGGTCTTTGTGAGTGCCAAAGCAGACATGCTTATTACCAAATAAGCCAGATGGGTAAGACTGCAAAGGGAAAAGGAAATAATGTTGAGATGTGGCTCTAAAATAATAAAATTTAATACTGGGAAGAAAATTGGAGATATTCGACATATTTCTAAGCTTATGCAGTGGGCAAAAATCCATATGGGACCTCCAGTGGAAGCATTGATAGAAAAAGTTGTTTGTTCGCTGGTGCCTGATTCTTTGTTACCCCATTTTGGAGTTTTCTCAGCATAGATACTGGAGCAGTTTGCCATTTCCTTTTCCAGCATATTTTTACAGAGGAGGAAACTGAGGCAAATAGGTTTAAGAGACTTGGCCAGAGTCACACAGCTAGTGTCTGAAGCCAGATTTGAACTCACGAAGATGAGCCTTTCTGATTCCAACCTCAATACTCTATCAACTGTGCCACCTAATGACCTATTAGGATGGGGGGAAATACTCTATGACAAAAATAGTAAATAGAAAAAAATACTTTACTAAAAAGATTAGCAAGGGCAGCTAGGTGGTTCGGTGAATAAAGGGCCAGGTCTGGAGAGATAGGAAGTCCTGGGTTCAAATGTAACCTCAGGCACTTTATAACTGTGTAACTCAGGAAAAGTCACAACCCCCATTGCCTAGCCTTTATCACTCTTCTGTCTAGAAACTGATACTTAGTATTGAGTCTAAGAAGATATGGGTTTGGGCTTTTGTTTTTAAAAAGGTGAGCTACTTCAGGAAGCAACCAGAGGACGGCATTTTCAAAGCAGAGAGAAATTCAAATATAAAAAAAATACATATTTCTATTGGCCTAGTTAATGTTATTGAGAGAGACAGAAAGAGACAAAGAGAAATAGAGATAGGGAGAGAAGAGAGGAGAGGAGAGGAGAGGAGAGGAGAGGAGAGGAGA
>NW_025353025.1:0-3486 GCF_016433145.1 Gracilinanus agilis
CTTGTGGGTTTGGCACTTGGTGGGAGTCACTAAGTTTTCTCCTGCTTTATTTTCTCTGGGGTCACTGACTAGACCTGGATAAGGGGGTCTAGGAGATGCCTACTTTGGCCACAAGGGAGCTCTTGATCAACAGAAGGTTATTCAGTTGTGTCTCGTTCTTTCTAACTCTGGAATACTGTCTGTGGGGTTTTCTTGGCAAAGATGCTGGAGTGGTTTGCTATTTCCTTCCTCAGTGGGGTCAGGCATATAACTGAAGCTTGGAAGGGACTTGTCGGGGTCATTAAATCCAACACTCTCCTTTTATAGATGGAGAAACCGAGATCCAGGAGGTTAGGTGACCAAATTAAGGTGATACAGGTGGAAAATTTTAACCCATTCTCGCCATATTCTACTGCCTTGGGGCCGTGCCAGTGCATCATTCTCTTAAGTGAAGGACAAAATTAAAAAAAAAAAATAATTAAATGGAATGCATGTGATTGAGCTACACTGTGCCATTGGGCTTGTCTGAAATCTCTTTTCTTGGCATTGGGTAGATAATGGGGGAGACAGTGAAAGACCCCATCATCAAGAGGTGCTGCGAAATGCCAAATCGACTGACTGATCTGCATAATATAAATGACGGGCTTGAGAAATGCCAGAAAAGCCTGAACGACTATCTGGATTCCAAGAGAAACGCCTTCCCGCGATTCTTCTTCATCTCAGATGATGAGCTGCTCAGTATCCTTGGCAGCAGCGACCCGCTCTGTGTCCAGGAGCACATGATAAAGGTCAGTTTCCCTGTCTTTTGGGCCCTCCCTGTGGCCCAGGCCCTCACTCTAGAACCAAGAGACTCCATTGTGAGGAAATTCAAAGTTTCTGAATGGAATTGAATCAGGTCGGTTGATGTGGAAGCTCATATCCCGGAAAGGTTGCTCAGTTATTTCTGGTTTCCCATGATGGCAGAAATACAATGAAACCTAGTTGACAGTGTCTTATTGGAGCTAAAGCCACTATTTGCTTTCTCTGGTGTTCTCATCCATAATTATTCTTGCATTGTGAAGTATGGTGGCAATGACTTATTTTAAAAATTCTATCTTTAAACACTAAAAAAAAAAAAAAGAGAATTTCTATACATGAATACAGTAGAACTCAAAAAATAGATTATATATATGTAAAACCCAGTGGAATTGCTTGTTAGCTCTGGGAGGGTGGAGGGAAGAAGGGAGGGAGATAATAAGAATCATGTAACCATGGGAAAATTTTTAAAAATTTTAAAAAGGAGATTATAGGACCAGCTAGGTGGCTCAGTGGATTGAGAGTTGAGGGAGGTATCTCCATTCAAATCTGACTGCAGATACTTCCTAGCTGTGTGACCCTGGGCAAGTCACTTAACTCCCATTACTTAGCCCTTACTGCTCTTCTGCCTTGGAACCAATACAAAGTATTGATTCTAAGACAGAAGGTGAGGGTTTTTAAAAAAAAGTGGATTCTATATGAAACCACGAATCTTCAATTAATATTGCTTGCTTTAAAAAGCATAATGAATGTTATATATTACTTTCAAAATTGTTCTACTTGTCTTTTCTTCCTGTTCTCCTCTGTGTGTCTTGTTTCTAAAACTTTTACCTTCTGTCGTAGAATTGATACAAGTATCAGTTCCAAGGCAGAAGAGTGGTGAGGGCTAGGCAGTTAGGGGTAAATGACTTGCCCAGGGTCAAACAGTTAGGAAGTAACTGAAGACTGGATTTGAACCCAAGTCCTTTAGACTCCAGGTCTGCCATTCTATCCACTAAGCCACTTAGTTACCTCTTAGGCAAACAGGGGTTAAATGACTCACCTGTGTCACATAGCTGGTAAGTGTCTGAAACTAGATTTGAATTCAGATTTTCCCTACTCTAGGCTTAGTATTCTATCCACTGAGCCACCTAGCTGCTCCTGCGTGTTTTATAAAAATGTTATAATGGCCCTTTCTTTTAAGGGGGAGGTGCCAACTTGGAAAGTAACATCTCTAACTAATATATGTAACATCCTCCTAACTATTTTTGGAATTACTGAAAGAGTGAACAAATCTGCACCAATGAAAATATTTGGGAGTCATTACTGGAGTTGTTATGATCCGATATCTTCCAGATGACCTCATCGCCTTGTCAAATTAGAGCTTTTTCTTCTGTTTGGCTTTTCTTCTCATTAAAACTTTGAGTGGAAATAAAGCTGTTTTGAGCTATTATCACCATTCATTGTCTTAAGATATTTTCTAGGGGGGAAAAATCTCATTTTAAAATAATTTGAATGTAGTGCTGAAGCAGACATTTCCCTTTCATTGGGGAATATAATTAGGCTGGTTTTGACATCATCCTTTTGTGCAGAAATTTAATTTTATTCAGAAGCATTAGCATCTTTAAAAACTTTTGTGCTGGGCCGTGATTCACATCTGTATTGCCTTCTAGGAGGCTGAGGCCAACAGATTGCTTGAGCTCAGGGAGGGAAGGAGGAAATAAGCATTTATATAGCACCTATTATTTACTAAGAACCAAACAAATATCTCATTTGATCCTCCTGGGAAGTAAGAGCTGTTAATTGTCCTCATTTTACAATGAAAGAAGCCGAGGCAAATAGGGTTAAGTGACTTGCCCAAGGTCATATATCTAGTAAGAGACTGAGGCTGTATTTGAACTTAGGTCTTCTTGACTGTGGGACCAGTGCTTTATCCATTGCACCACCTACATAGCCGCTACTTTAAGGACTGTATAGCAGAGTTATTGATGATCAGTTTTCCTCCTAAGTCTGATACTAGTGTGGCGAGCCTCTGCAAGCAGAGGGTTATCGGGCTGCTTAAAGAGAGGCAAACCAGCCTGCATTTGAAATGGAGCAAGTCAAAGCTGTGCCAGTCACCCATGGTATTAAACCTGTGAGCGGCATCTACATTTCCAGCCTGGGCAAGACAGAGACCCAGGCTCAAAAACAAACAAAGAAACAGACAACCCTGAGGTTTTAATGTGTCTTTATGTGCCAGGCCTTTTTAACGATAGCCCCTGATTCTCTTCAGATAACAAAATGTCTGAATATCTCTTTATGATGGATCCTTTCCAAAGAGAATCCTGGTCCTACTTACCCGATGTCCTGTGATTCTGAAACCTAATACGAATCGGCATTCTTCTCCTGGTATATTTCAGATGTATGACAATATTGCATCCTTGAAATTTCAAGATGGCGACAGTGGTGAAAAGCTGGTGTTGGCAATGGTTTCAGCGGAAGGAGAAATGATGAATTTCCGTAAGATAGTGCGCGCGGAGGGGCGCGTGGAAGACTGGATGACAGCAGTTTTGCATGAAATGAGAAGAACAAATAGATTAATTACCAAAGAAGCTATTTTTCGATATTGTGAAGATAGAACCAGGTGATGAGAAAGCATTAAGACATAAAAAATGTTATACTAATTTAACAGCTGTAATATTATTATATATAAATTACATTTATTATATTATTATATTTATTTATATATTTATT
>NW_025353026.1:0-4361 GCF_016433145.1 Gracilinanus agilis
CTTTGGGGCTTTCTTTTGGCTCTATAGAATTAGATGTTGTTTTCTCCATGTAAATCATTCTCTTAGTTTTGCCCATTGCATTTTGCAGCAGTTCATATAGGTCCTCCCAGTTTCCTCTGAAGTTGTTCGTTTCATTGTTTATTCTATTAAATGGATTTAACATAATTTTCTTAAGGCTTCTTGTCACTGAGTCAAAAGGGATGTTCATTTTCCTAATTTGGGCAATGTTTGAAGCAATTTGTATGTTTACTGTAGCATATTAATGTACGGATTTTCCTGTAGCCCCTCCAAAATTTGTTGTTTTTCCCTTTTGTCATATTTTCAAATCTGATGCATGTGGAATCTCACACAAAGCACTAAGGACTTCACTTATTTTTTAAATAATTTATCATTTTATTTTTTGAATTCAGAAAATCTTATTTAATTAATTAATTTAGGATCTTTTTACATGGTTAATAGATTCATACTCTTTCCCTCCCCTACCCCTCCTCCCTCCTGTAGCTGACTCACAATTCCACTGGGTTTTACATGTGTAAGGACTTCACTAATTGATGATGTAAACAAATTATATTTAATAAGAAGCTTTTAAAGAAAATTAAAATTATTGAAAAGAACTGTTGAGTTAAAGAACAAACTACAGAAATAACAGGAAATTCCTTCCAAGATAATGGCAGTACATTCCAAGATAATGCACCAAATTTATGGGATTCAGATAAAGAAGTCCTTAGAGAAAATTTCTCTCTCTAAACATTTCCATCAAAAGAAAAAAAGAGTAAGAACAAATCAATGAATAGGGCATGACACCAAAATATCTAGAAGAAGAATAAATCAAAAAACATTCTTAACTACATATCAAAGTAGAAATGAAATGAACTAAAACTAAACATGAAAGAAGGAATTAAGACTGAAAAAATTTTGAATTAATAAAATTAGGAGTTTGTCTTTTGAAGAAAAAAGGACCAATTAAATAAATAACCAAACTGATTTTAAAAAAATATGAAAACCAAAAAGCTTAACCCCAAAATAAAAAATATTTACATGATTGAATTGAAAATAAAAGGAAATCAGTTTTGCCATTTTCATGTTAAGAAAACTGATAACCAAACAGGGAATGGGTGAATATTTGCAAAAAAATAAAATAGCCCTGTTAAATACAAGAATGAACAGATTATTTAAATAAATGCAGTGTCAGAAAAAGGAATCGAAGAAGTCATAATCTCCCTCGGTTTCTCAAGTGCCTCTGTAGCCAGAAGGATTTACAAAACCTTCGTAACAAATGTAGATCAAGTTAATGTTGGATTTTGCATTTTAAGTTCATTACCTCTCTGGCAGGAGATGGGTAGTTTCAATAATCTTTTAGTCTCTAGACTAGTAATTTTTAACTGCAGTGATCAGAATTATACGGTCTTTCTGGTTTTTTTTCCTTATACAGTTGCTGTACTAGTATACATGTCCTCTCAGTTCTTTCACCTTATTCAATCCTGCATCACCTTATAGCAGTCTTCACAATTTCCTCTGAGATAAATTCCTCATTTATGAAGAAATGTACAGTAAGGTATACATTTTCCTTATTTGTTACAAAGAAATGTTTTGGAAATGAGAGGAAGAGAATATAAATGTGTATACAAATTTTAATACATTTAAAAATTGAGAAACTCAATGTGAAAAAGGTAAAAAGAAAAAGGAAAATTGCCCATTTTATATTGCCAAATGTATCATGGAAATGAGACTTTTCTGAGAGAGACTTGCTGTAATGATTTTTGCCTAGATAACTATTTTTTATTGTAACTATATTAGTTTTATTTGTGTAAAGCTTTTTTAATGATCCATAATCAAAATTATCCATTTTACCCAACTCTGTCCTTTGTTTCAACACAAACCTTCCCTCTTTCTATAAATTTGAAGGTAAATTTTTCCTCCTTCTTTCATTTGTTTCTGATGCAACTTCTTACATCTAAGTAATTTAGTTTCTCTTCATATATGATGGGAAGTATTGTTCTACACCTAATTTTTGCCAGACTCTTTTCCACTTTTCCCAGTAGTCTTTGTCAAATAGTGAGCCCTTACCCAGTAGTTGTAGTCTTTGTATTTATCAAACTCATTCATATTATCAACTTATTATTTTTTATTATATGTAATATAAAATATTGAATAGTACATAATATGATTATCATATCATTCATATTATCAAACTCTATTCATTTGCAGTTACTCTATGCTGGGTACCTATTCTTTTCCACTGATTGAAATCTAATTTCTGACCAGTAGTAAAGCATTTTATGATTAATGCTTTGTAGTGTAGTTTGAAACCTGGTACTTGGCCTCTTTCTTCCTACTTTTTTCTGACTTTCCTTGAAATTCTTGACCGTTTATTCCTCCAAATCAATTTTATTATTTTTTCTAGCTTTAAGAAATAATCTTTTGGCAGTTGGATTGTTGTGACCCTAAATGAGTAAATGAATTCAGGTACCACCAGTTTTGTCACATTGATTTAACTTACCCAAGAGCAATGAATATTAGCCCAATTTTTTTTGGTTCTTTATTGTTTTTGTAAAGAGAACTCTTAAAGATAAGCTTTTGTACAAACAACATGAATTGATTTGGGAGAAAAAGGAAAATAATTGAATGGGGAATAGTTTTCTCTGATGAATATTCGGGATCCATGATATATACAGACAACTACTAAATATATAAGACCAAAAGATATTCCTCAGTTAATAGTGAATTAAAGGGTGGCAGCTGGATGGCTCAGTGGATTGAGAGCCAGGCCTAGAGTTGGGAGGTCCTAGGTTTGAATCTGGCCTCAGACATTTCCTAGCTGTGTGACCCTGGGCAAGTCACTTAACCCCCATTGCCTAGCCCTGTAACAAATAAAAATTAATATAGAAGGAAATATATATATATATGTATATAAATATATATGATATTAGGGTTTAAAAAATAGTGAATTAAAATAGTTCAAAGTGTTAATAAATAAACAAATAGTTCTCAAAAGAATGGCAAATTATTAACCTCCATATGAAGATTAATCTAAAAATCACTAATATGAGAAATGAAAATCAAATCATCCCTGACCTCATACTCAGAAAAATTGGAAAAGACGGTAACAAAAAATGGGATTTGATGATATTGAAAGAGTTGGGAGAAGAAAGGCACAGAAGTGAATTGTTGGCAGAGCTGGGAAGAATACAACCATTTTGGAAGGCAGTCTAGAATGATCCAAATGAAGTGACTACCCTTTGATTCAGAAATTCTGTCAGGAGGCTTATATTCCAAAGAGGTTATTGGTCAGATGGAAGTTCCTGTATATAGCAAAATATTTGTAGCTGCACTTTTTGTCTAGCAAAGAACCGGAAACAAAATAGATGCCCTCTGCCTGGGGAATAATGAAACAGACTATGGTATATGAAAGAGAATGAAAGTTACTGTTTTGTAAGAAATGATAAATCTGATGGATGTAGAGAAGCGTGGAGTCACTCACACGAGTTGAACTAAAGCAAAGTCAGCAGAGCCCAGAAAACAGAGTTCCCAATGACCACAACAATGTAAAGAGACAGGGGGAAAACCATATTTGAATATTGCAAAATTATCAAAAATAAACACTGCTGCAAAGAAGAGAAATGAGAAGATCATTCTTCCCTATTCCATTCCTGAGGTGTAGTCCATGGATATGGGACATTGTGCATATTCTAAGACTTTTTGGATTTGCTTTTTGGGGGTTTTACTGTTTTTTCCTTTAAAAATATGTGTTGAATGGAATGATTCTATAGAATGGGGAAGGGAGTAGGATTTGGGGAGAAATCCTGATGATATTTTTAAGAAAACCCAAACTCCAATAACTATTTTTTAAATGGGAGGTGAGGTAGTAAGCTCCTTCCTCATTGGAAATCTTCAGTCAGGGATAGCTAGATGGCTCAGTGGATAGAGGTCCAGGCCTGGAGATAGATTTCAGGGTTATCTGGCCTTGGATCCTTCCTAGCTGTTTGACCCTGGGCAAGTCACTTAATCCCAATTGACCAACCCCTTTCTGCTTTTCTTAGTATTGATTCTAAGAGGAAAGTAAGGAGAAGAAAAAAAATTTTCAGTCAAAGCCAGGATTATTGCTTTGGGGGACTCACTGCAGTGTGAGTTCTGTTTCAGGGATCATTTGGACTAAGAATCCTCTTTGATGCCTACCCATTCCAAGAACTAGGAAGGGAGAACTGCCACCCATTGTGAGGTCAGCCTAGAGAGGCAAAATTTCCATGGATATTAGTAAAACTTGTTAAGAAATAGACCCCTTCATCCAAGAGATTGTGGCAGGAGCCAGCAGTGGTTGTCATTCATTTGATTTCTTCAGTCCAAGGCAGAAAACAGCTTGT
>NW_025353027.1:0-1327 GCF_016433145.1 Gracilinanus agilis
GGGAGGGAGGGAGGAAGGAAAGAAGGATGGACTTGGGAGAAGACAAGAGGTAAGGCGGAAGGGAGAGAGGGAGGAAGGAAGCATTTATTAAGTGTCTGCTGTGTGCCAAGCACTGTGCTAAGTGTTTTAGTATGATCTCATTTGATATCTACAACATCCTGGGAGGTAAGTTGTATTATTATCCTCATTTTACAGGTGAGGAAACTGAGATGGAAGAGAAGAGATTAAAGGAGACAATACAAATGATATATTTCTTCATCATCTCCACTAGTAGAATTTCCTTGGTCATTTGTAGAAAGAAGGAAATCATAATCTTCAACCATCCTCCGTGAGTGTTAGAAGTTAGCACCTTAGCTATGTAACAGTCCCACCCAAATCCCAGTTTCCCAAGTCTCAGCTCTGGAGATTGGTGTGATTCCTTCTCCTCCCCAACCACCCTTCATCCTTTTCCTGAAGAAAAGGAATTGAAGAAAAATAAACGACTTGCTGTGTAGGTTATTTATTTGGTGTGTGATTTCTTATTTCAGATGTATACAGTTGCCTGGGTGTCCTTGGGTCCATCTCTATTGCTGTAGTCAGTCCTCTTTGCTTGGTTATTTGTGGGAGCTAATAAGGCAACATCGCTGTGTTACAAAGGAGACTCAACCGGTGATCTCCAATTACCCCCTGGACATTGGAGAGGCAGGATAACTAGTGGAAAGAGCACTGACTGATAATTAGAAGACTGGATTCTTGTCTTGTCTCTGTCATTAACCAACTGTGTGGCCTGGAGCAAGTGAATCACACTCACTGTGAACCTTAGTTTCCTCAAATGTAAAATGAGAAATTTGAACTAAATGTCCTTTGAAATTCCAATATTCTATGTAGAACTTCTCTTCTAGTTCAACATCTTTTGCCTCTTAGTACAGTTAAAAGAAAGGATATGAAATGCTGAGGAGTATGAGGAATGAATGGAGTTTGGGGTTTGTAATCAGAAGGGCTCAGGTTGAAATGCCATCCCAGGGTCAGCTAGTTGGCTCAGTGGACAGAGAAGCAGGCCTGGAGAAAGGAGGTCCTGGGTTCAGATGTGACCTCAGATACTTCCTAGCTGTGTGAACTTGGGCAAATCACTTAACCACAATTGCCTAACCCCTAACCATTACAGCTCTTCTGCATTGGAACCAATACTTAGTATAGATTCTAAGATTTTAGAAGGTAAGGGAAGAAAGAGAGAGAAGGAAAGGAAGAAAGGAAGGAAGAGAGAGAAAAGGAGAGGAGAGGAGAGAAAAGCAGAGCAGAGGAGAGGAGAGGAGAAGAGAGGAGAGGAGAATAGAGGAGAGGAGAGGAG
>NW_025353028.1:0-1636 GCF_016433145.1 Gracilinanus agilis
ATGATTTCTTCTTTGACTAAATGGTTTTGGAGAATCATATTATTTAATTTCCAATTAGTTTTTGATTTTCCTGTCCAGGTGCCCTTACTAATTATTATTTTTATTGCATTATGATCTGAGAAGGTTACATTCATTATTTCTGAACTTTTGCATTTGTTTGCAATGTTTCTATGCCCTATTACATTGTCAGTCTTTGTGAATGTACCACATGCAGCTGAAAAGAAGGTGTATTCCTTTTTGTCCCTATTTGTTTTTATCCACATATCAATTAAATCTAAGTTTTCTAGGACTTCATTCACCTCTCTTACCTCTTTCTTATTTATTTTTTGGTTTGATTTATCTAGATCTGACAGAGGAATATTTAGATCTCCCACTATTATGGTTTTACTATCTATTTCCTTCTTGAATTCTGCCAGTTTCTACTTTATGAATTTGGATGCTATGCCACTTGGTGCATACATATTGAGCACTGTTATTTCTTCATTGTCTATGCTGCCTTTAATCAAGATGTAATGACCTTCGCTGTCTTTTTTAATCATATCTATTTTTCTTTGGCTTTGTCAGAAATCATATTAGCTCCTCCTGCCTTCTTTTTCTCATTTGATGCCCAAAAGATTTTGATCAAGTCGTTAACCTTAACGGTGGGTCTACCCACCTCATATGTGTTTCTTGTAGACAACATATGGTAGGATTTTGGTTTCTAATCCACCCTGCTATTTGCTTCCGTTTTATGAGCGAGTTCATTCCATTCACAGTCAGAGTTATAATTGTCAGTTGTGCATTTGCTGACATTTTCGTATCCTCCCCTATTCCCACCCCTTCTTCTTACACTATTTCCTTTTAAACCAGTGGTTCATTTTAAGCCAGTATCCCTTATCCCCTCCCTTGATTAACTTCCCTTTCTAACCCTCTCCCTTATTATTCCCCTCTTTTTATTATTAAAGTCCTAATGATTTCCCTCCCTCTTCTTCTCCTCTCCCTTTTTTGACCTCCCCACTCCCCTGCTCCCCCTTGGTTTATCTCTTCTGACTTTCTCAGTAGGGTTAGGTAGAGTTTTATATCCCATTGGATTATATAGCTACTCTTCCCTCTCAGGATTAATTACACTGAGAGTAAGTTTTAAATATTACCTCTTAATGCTCTCTTCCTCTCTTTCTTATAATAGTATTTGTCCCTTCCCCTTCCCATGTCCTCTTTGTGTGTAATAGAATATCCTATTTTTCTTATTCAATCAAGTTTCTCTTGATGTCCCTTACTATTCACCCCCCTCTTTCCTACCCCCCACATCATCTTAGACCATTTAGTATTCCAACCTCTCCCTATGAATTATTCTTCTGATTACTATAATAGTAAATACTATAATAGTGAATAGAGTTCACTACAGAGAATTTATACATAGCATTTCTCCACATAGGAATACAGATAATTAGATCTTATTGAAGCCCTTAAAGAGGCAAATTTAAAAAAAATATGAGTTTTCTTTCCCCCTTTGTTTTTTATTTACCTTTTCATGTTTCTCTTGATTTTTGTGGTTGGATATCAAACTTTCCATTTAGTCCTGGTCTTTTCTGTGCAAATACTTGGACATTTTCTATCTTGTTGAAAGCCCATACTTTCCCCTGGAAGTATATACTCA
>NW_025353029.1:0-5338 GCF_016433145.1 Gracilinanus agilis
TATATATATATATACATATATATATGTGTATATAGACACATATAATCTCAGATCAGAAAGTTCAATATTGTCTCAGAGATCTTTAAAAACATTTAAAAGTAATTGCCCTTTCTAAATAAAAAAGGACTAAATTAGAATTAATTTTCTCAAAATTTACAGATAAATGTCTTCCAGTGTATCTTTCTGTTTTTGTTTTGTACTATTATTAACAATAATAAAAGCTGATATTTTTCTGTATCTTAAAGCTTTCCTTCCTTCCTTCCTTTTTTCCTTCCTTCCTTCCTTCCCCTTCGTCATACATGTTACTCTTAAAAAAGTAAAGAAGAATGTACATTTTCCTCTCTTGCTGAACTTTTGAGATCTCAGTCATTGCCATTTGGCTGTCAAAGTAGCTTTCTGAAGTATCTTGTAAAATTCAGTGACAAATATATGAAGAAAATAAGTTCATTTCTTATATGTGGAATAGTAATTCAATAAATCACTGAAATAAAAATATTCATCATTAGCTTTATTTTTAATGCTTTTAAGATTATTTCATATATTATAGAATGATTTTCTTTAGGGACCTCAAATGATTAGGAATATATTCATAGAAAAAATTATAGGATAGGATCTGCATTGGTTTTAAATAGACATACAGTGGACCAAAAAGACATAAACATTTTTTTTCATGAACACTTTAGCTTAACTAAGATTACAGCTAATGAACCATTAATTCAGAAATATGTTGGGTGTTTGGGTCAAAGTTGATGAATGTAGATAGAATAAAGTTTGTTGCATTGGCATGAATGTATCAAGTCACCATTTTGTGATGAAGTGTTCTGATGTTTGTTTTTCTCTGTTTAGATAAGTATGTTTGGCATACGTTGACAGATACCATGTGTGTGTTTATAAACAACTAATAAATTAGTGATCCTCATTCAGGACAAGTCACAAGTGGGAAATTGTTGCAGATTAAATTTAAAAGTATGCCATGGGAAATTTTTTTCAGAGAGCTAGTTGTTAAATATTTAACAGCACACCACTAGACAGAGGTCATAAATAGAATATGCTGCATCCTGCTTGTGTCCATCATGTATCTCTGGACTATCCTTTGGGTTGCCTGCCACTTCTTCAGAGTGTGTGGTATTTTAGGATTCACATCTGTACACCATTATTAGGAGAGCATTGGTATAAGTTTATAAGAGCTCAAAGTTAAATGAGTTGTTAGATACATTCATTCTGTTAGACTTTTTTTTTCAAGCAAAAATACTGTGTGGGTCATTCCCTCAGAATTATGTCAAAACAAGGTAATATCAATAAAAACTTTATTTAAAGGTTGTATACGTGTGTGTGTGTGTGTGTGAGAAAGTGGCTTAGAACTGTTAAAAGCCAAGCAAAATTTCTTAAATACAAAAGAGCCTTGGTTTTTCTCATTTTCCATTTTCAATGTCTGTCCTAGGTATAGGAACTGATACACTATCTCAATGACTGACCTTTTAACTTCATGTTTATTGTCTTGATACACAATTGGGATTGCTTTGGAAAGAAAACATACTATATACAATGCCAGTAAAAGCTTTATTTCATACATAAGCCATGGGATGGAGAAGGATCAACTGACCCATAAAAACCAAAGTCTTACTAAGGAAGGTGGGCTTCTGAATAGAAACTATTTTTTCCCAGTGTTTATAGAATGGAGAAAGTATATCCTCCTGTTCATTTTGCAAATGATCAGCTACTGGATTTGGAGGCAGTTTGTTTCTTTCTAAGGAAGAGGAAAGAGATCTCTTAATTTGCCATTCTATCCACAATGAAATGAAGACTTATTCTAAAACTAGATTGCTCTTTTCAGGAAAGGGAAATACAGGACCTTCATGTCTCTTCTACTTCAGATATTTTCATATATTTATTTATTCCTATATTTATTGTTGCCTTCTGGTCAGTTTCATTAGTTCATTCTTAGAATGATATGATATAAGCATTTCCTATCAGGCTTGTTTTTGCAGACTTATTTTACTTTTTCTTGAACTACTTTTTAGGCAGAGAGAAAAGAAAGAGGAGAGAGACAAACAGAGAGAGATCAAGTGTCAAAGGGATAGAGAAGATGGACATTTTAAAATGTTTTTATAATTTTTTTAGTTGCATACTCAATTCAATGATCTGCTATTTCTCTACTCTATTGATGTAAACATATAGAGATAAAAATTGTTCTCCAAGTACTGCTTTGGACAGCATACTAGAAATTTGGGTATGTTGTTGTCACATTGAAATTGTTGATTGTTTCTGTGATTTGTTCTTTGATCCATACATTCTTTAACAGAAGGTTATTTAGTTTCCAATTAATTTTTTATCTTTTTTCATCCAGACCTTTGTTCAGTGTTATTTTTATAGCTTTATGGTTTGAAAAAGATGTATTTAACATTTCTGCTTTTCTTCATTTGTTTGTGAAACTTATATAGTCTATTTTACGAACAATTTTTGTGAAGGTACCATGTGCAGCTGAAAAAAAGTATATTCCTTTCTATTCTCATTCAGTTTTCTTTTTTCTTTTACTTTTTCTTTTAATTTTATAATATATTTCCATAGTTATATGATTCATGATTTCCCTCCTCGCCTCTTTTACCTCCTCCCTTTTTGGAGCTGACAAGCAATTCCACTAGGTTATTCATGTATCATTGTTCAAAACCTATTTCCGTATTATCAATATTTGCAAGAGAGTGATCATTTAAAGTCAACATTCCCAATCATATACCCATCAAACCATGTGATCAATCATGTTTTTCTGCTGTTTCTGCTCCCTGTAATAATAATGAGAGCCAGTAACCAATGTTTGAGAGAAAGTCTATGTTGAATCTCTCTTCCAGCTCTCCCCTGGGGCTGAATATACAATGGGAGACTTTAAGGGGTGTTACCCCAAAGATGGGTGACCTGGATGATTATGCTTCCCCACAGGTGTTGGGGGCAAGGCTTCCCTATAAGTCAAGGTATGAGGTACTCAAATCCAATTCTGAATAAGGATGGGTTTCACACAAATCTCCCCCTCTGGCTGATCAGTTAAATTCACAGCAGGTGGTCTGGCTTCAAGATGGAGGCAGCCAGTCCAAGCTGTGGTTCCCCTCTCTCTCATTGTCTCTCTGGCACTCTGGAACACTATCTGACTGATGAATGGCTTCTATTAGTCACAATTCAGGGATTGGGGAAAGGGGTAAAGGGCAGAGGGATTTTGGGGTACCCTCTTCTCTATTTCTATGGGGTCCGTCACTTGGGTGAGATCCCTAGTGGTTCCCTCACCCAAGCTTCTCCCCTCGCTCCTTCTCCCTCTGTTTTTCTATTTCTATCCTTTTCTATAAATGCAAGGTTTGACTGAAAAAGGGTCTCTCAGCAGGTTGGGAATGGGAGAAGGAGACTAAGAGATAGCTCCCAAAATGGAGTCCCAAAACTTAGCTAACTTTATGGTTGAAGTCTTGATGGGTGAGATCCGATAGAATGGCTTTGATCAGGGAATCAGGGTTTCAATTTCCAAAAGAAAGATCTTCAGGAAGCCCTCAGGACTTGATCCAAGCTGGGATGGCCTCCTCCTCTCTCTTCACAGTCCTCTGCTCGAAGACCTCTCCTCTCCTTCTTTTTCCTCTGAACAATTCCCAGCATTCTCTCTAGTCTCAACTGTCAGCAACTGTCTCTGGCTCCTTTTGTCCCATCCCCCTTACACAAATCCCATCCTCACATCCCACAGTTCTTTCTCTGAATGTGGTTAGCATTCTTTCTCATAAATTCCTCTGGATTGTCCTGGGTCACTGTATTGCTTCTAGTAGAAAAGTCTATTAGATTTGATTGGGCCATAATGAATCAGTCTCTGTGTACAGTGTTCTCCTGGTTCTGCTCATTTCTCTCTGCACAAATTCCTGGAGATCTTTTCAGATCACATGGAATTACTCCAGGTTATTATTCTTTTCAGCACAATAATATTCACCAGATACCACAATCTGTTCAGCCATTCACCAATCAATGGACACCCCTTCATTTTCTAATTTTTTGCCACTACAGAGAGTGTGGCTATAAATATTTTTGTACAAGTCTTTTCTCTTATTATCTCTTTGGGGGTACAAACCCAGTAGTGGTGTGGCTGGATCAAAGGGCTGGCATTCTTTTTTTTTTAAACCCTTGTACTTCGGTGTATTGTCTCATAGGTGGAAGAGTGGTAAGGGTGGGCAATGGGGGTCAAGTGACTTGTCCAGGGTCACACAGCTGGGAAGTGGCTGAGGCCGGGTTTGAACCTAGGACCTCCTGTCTCTAGGCCTGACTCTCACTCCACTGAGCTACCCAGCTGCCCCAGGGCTGGCATTCTTTTAGACCTTTGGGCATAGTTCCAAAATGCCCTCCACAATGTTTGGACCAATTAACAACTGCACCAACAGTTTATTAATGTCCCAATTTTGCCACATCCCCTCCAACATTTATCACTTTCCTTTGCTGCTATATTGGCCAGTCTATTAGGTTTAAGGTGGTACCTCAGAGTTGTTTTAATTTACATTTCTTCTCATCAGGAGGGATTTAGAACACTTTTTCATGTGCTTATTGATAGTTTTGATTTCATCATGTGAAAACTACCTATTCATGTTCCTTCACCATTTGTTGATTGGGGAATGGCTTGATTTTTTGTAAATTTGACTTTGTTCCTTATATATTTGGGAAATTAAACCTTTGTCAGAGAGTTTTGTTACAAAAATATTCTCCCATTTTGTGGCTTTCCTTCTAATTTTGGTTGTATTGAACATAAAATTGAAATTCAGAAAATTCACAGATCAACTCCAGAAAGAAATCCTCAAATGATAACTTCCAGGAATGTAATAGCTAAATTCAAGAGACACCAAACCAAGGAAGAAATACTTCAAACTGCCAGAAAGAAACCATTCAAATACCATAGAGCTTCTATATTGTGTCCCAGTTCTGCTGAGCTTTCTTCAGCATTCCCTCCTTGTATCTCAGTCAGGTGAGTCCTTCTTGCTGTCACTTCATGTTATTCTGAATCAGAGCACTGCTTCATTCCTTCTTCTGTTTATTCTGCTGTTGGTGGGCTTTGAATGTTTCTTCTCTATCTTGGCCTGATGTACAGCCGCTTTTGCTTCCTTAAGAAGATGGAAAGTAAACTGGGAAAGTAAGGCCATGAAAGGTCTCTTGTAGAAGCTGGGATATGAGTAGTTAAATTTTAAAGCTAGAGATTATAATGGGGCAGAATTGAGGAGGGAGAGCATATCAGGGCTAAGGAATTGTCAATACAAAGTAGAAGGGAGAGTGAGGGAGAGAGAGAGACAAAGAGAAAGAGAGAGAGAGAGAGAGAGAGAGAGAGAGAGAGAGA
>NW_025353030.1:0-8123 GCF_016433145.1 Gracilinanus agilis
CATATATACTAAAATAAATAAATTATGGATAAAATAAAACATATATATATTTAGCATTTAATTAATCTTTATTAACTGACTAATCTCATTTTACATAATGGAAAATTCCAGACCCATAAGGAATAAGGCACCTTACTTAGGTTCACACAACTAGTAAATGTCTGAAGAATTTAAATCCAAGTCTACCTAACTCCAAGATTCACTCCTTCATGTGCTAGTAGAAATGGGGCACTGAATACCTGGAAAGCCAGGAACAGGAGGGGAATCGATCCTGACTAGAGGTCTAGGGAGTGACAAAGGCAATCTGTCCACTTTTGACATTGCCCAGAACCAGCCTTCCTTTGGGTCCTTTGATTCGATACTTTCCTCCCCCCATGGTGCCTATCACCTGACAAAAAGTCAACGATGACACTGTTTGGCATCAGCATGGGCTCCTTCTGCTTAGTTCCACACTTAATTAAAGATTGTTGACTCTCTTAAGCCTACTCACGCTTAACTGCACATCAATGAAGATCTCAATGAAAACATTTTAAAGCCAATGGTTAAAAGTAGAAAGTGTTTTTAAAACAGGGATAGAAGTACAACAGTTTTAGCTTTAATGTCCTTATTGGTACTTAATTCTGTACCTGAGGGAAAAAAAAACACACCAAATGTCCTCATTAAGGCCTCAGACAGGAACACAAATGGTTATCAGTGAATTATACCAAACTTCTTTGTGTAGGGATGGAAGGGACTGGAACTTTCTGGGAATCACCTTAGCTTATATTAAAAGCTTTAACTTTCTGAGCATCGTTTCCAGATCTTAAGAGTCTAGAAGAAAGGGGTCCATATTGGAAGAACCTGGAATAAGTGAGAAAAATGTCTAAATAATGAGCTTTACATTAGTGAATAAGCACTTCCAAAGGAGCAAACATTGATATATTTTATCCTCCCAGCAGAATATAAGCTCTTCAAAAGAGAGTTCATTTCATTTTGTGTTATCATTATATCTTTGGCACTGAGCATAGCATGTTGAATTAAGTTCCTATTTTGTGCAAAACATAAGAATGAGGGAGAATTGAGAGAAGTGAAAGTTAAATTCAGTATGATCCCTGCCTTCAAGGAGTATGCAATGTTACATAGACAGTCAACTAGGTAAGTAGAGAACATCTTATGCAATATGCAAGTACATAGTACAACTATAAAATGCTCCATGTTTTCCAAGAACAAGATGAACACAAAATATAGAAGACTACAGAGCAATTAAATTGCCAAATATAATTTCTGGACAGAACTCAGTATATCACTGAGGCTTACTAAATGATTCAGAAAGAAAACAACCCAAAGAAGAGTCCAGGCATGCTTAAAATAAGAGATGCTGGTGTGTGTTGGCATTGCTGTGTTTCTAAACTATGTTGGGGCATTAATGAAAGCTGTTTCGTGTCAGAACTACAGGGACACTAGATTTGCAGTTTTGATCTATGTCTTTCCCAGGACCGAAATCTTCAGGATCAAAGAATAGGCTCTCTGTCCAAACTATCTCAGACAGAGTTCTTTTCCCCTATAAGTAAGAAGGTAGTTGGTAGTTTTCAAATGGTTAATTTCATGACTGAAAAAGTTATTTGAACTCTGGGTGAAAAAAGTGACTATTAATTGGTCATTTGGCAGGTTTTTCAGGCTCTAACAGGCACACATAGAGAAATGAGGAAGGGCTCAGAAGGTGCTGTCATGGATTTAGCTGCTGACAATTTTGTGATCCAGAGCTATCATTAACGATAGTCTCCATGTCTCCAGCAGCTTACTGTTCAGTCCAGTATATAAGAATTTAGCACACAAGACATGTTATCCAGATTACAGGATCAGACTCCCCAGAAATATTCTGCTTTACTACAAGGAGGTCATAGAATCTTATATCTAGAGCTGGAAGAATCCTCTGATGATAATCTAATTCAACACCCTTATTTCACTAACCAGAAAATTGAGATCCAAGGAAGTTAAATGCCTGCCCCAAAGTCATACAAGTAGTAAAAAGTCAGAATCAAAATTTGAACTCAGCTCCTCTGAATGCAATCAATACTCTCACGATATCCTGCTTACAGGTCTTAGAAGACTTTTTGTTCTTCTCTCCTTATCACAAAACTCAACTTCATGGATTCTGTATGAAAACTATTTGAGCAACACCACTCCAAACTGGCTCTCCTTGCTTTATCTCCTGATGTCCTACCTAGAGTTACTGACAATTGTTTCTGCCTTCCTGCTCCCCTCATTTATCTGTCTCATCTTCCCAATTGTAGCAACTATCATTAATATCAGATTTTTTTCCCCGTGGTTTTTAGCTGAACACACAATCTTACAGCGGAATTTTGGACTGGAAGGGATCTTAGAAAGCATAAAGGTGACTTTTCCAATGATTCACAGCATTAGAGCAAGAGCTAAGAAATCCTACCCTCCTTTCTCAGTCCAGGATGTTTTCTATAACACTACTTTTATGTTTGTTATATAATGCTCCGATTTATATAATACTGTGACTAATCCACATTTTCAGTATTTTATCAGATGTAGAATATAAAAGAAAAAACACTATTGAAAATCTTCTGAAATGTGGGCTTTTTCTATAGTATGATTTCACAATAAAGCACCCACTGTATGGCTGGATGTTTCTTAATGATGCAGACATGGAACATTGTCCCAAAAGCTATGGTACACTATGTCTATCAAGATGAATTTCTTATTCCAGCTAAATGATCCCAGAAATACTTGACATTCAGGTCTGATCACATAGGAGAAGATGAGATAATTACTAATCTCTTAAACCGATAGATTTTAAGACTGCTTGACTGAGCAATGCGGACAGTTGTTTGGATACATACAAGGATATGACAAATGTTTAATTTGTGTTGAATTCACCTAGGAAGTTGGCTGTATGCTTCTCCAGGCTTTCTGTTGAGTACTGTGGTTTTATTGTTTTTTTTTTCATTTTTTGAAAATCAAATAAGTTTGAATTGTCTTTCTTAAATGTGAGAAGCTTCTCATTAAATGACCAAAATCAGGGGGAAGATAGAAAAAGATCTATAATATCTGGTCTATCTTATTTATTTTGAAAGACAAATTATCAGAAAAGTCTAGTTAAAACCTTGAATGAGAGCACATTCCTCATCCCTCTTACTATAAGTATAAACAAGCAATTTTTCCAGCCACTAAATATACTGGTAAACAGCACCTGCCTACCAGCAAACTTATCATATCTCACATGTGCCCATACATTTTGAATTTTGACCTTGAATCTAAAACCAGGCATGAATCAAGGAGGAATACATGTCCCAACAAGCTCACAGCTGCCTCTTCCTTTGAACTTGTTGCTAGTTTTCTCTCTTATTTTGTCCCAAACCCTTCTTTTCAGCTATGAACAATCACACATAAGTAGTCAGGTCCAGATCAGATCAATTATGTGACATGCATTTTATATATATATATATTTGAAGTTTAGCTTAGTTTAGAATTTTCATCAGTGATGTGAAATAAACATTGATACAAATCCTCCTTCAAATGGTTGTGTCCCAGAAGTAACTAAGACTACCAAAAGCTATGTTACTATAATTTAAGAATGAGAGCAAAACCTATTAATCTAAAAGGAGCCTTTGAGCATAGACTCAATGAACAATTATACATATTAATAAGGACTAAGATGGAGTCAGAATATTGACCATCAACCAATCATGACTAACTTTTGTAACTACCAAAGGTAGCTTCTAGAAGTCGAAGGCATATCCATGCTTCCAAAGTCCTAGAACCTTTGAAGCATTTAATGATTATGTATGCAGTAAATTTTGAATGTTTTACATGAAATATTATAGCTATTTTCAAGTCTCTGAAGAATCGTTTGAATGTCATAATAGACTTATTCAGATTGACCCTGAGAGAGCAAAAACAGATCTAACCCCAATATAGCCAAGGAAAAAATTAAAATTAAAGATGTCCATAAAGTAAAATCATCAGTCTCACAAGATAGTGGACTAGCCATCACTCATGTTCTATAAGCAGTAGTTGATTGATCATTTCTGAGATATTGGAGAAAGGATTTTTCCCAAATGTTTTGACTGAACTTGATAATCATAAACTTTCAAAGTCAGGGGTTCTGATTCCTTGTGACACTTTTTCCCCTACAATCTTCTCCCCAAAGGTAATTTAAAATACTTCTCCCCAAAATTTCTGTAGCCCTGCCAATTTTAGTCTTTTAAAAATATTTTCTATTAGAGTATCAGGTGGAAAGTTATAGGTATAACTAAGGCCTAAATAATAGTCTCAGTAAGTCTAACAAAATGGAACACAAGGGCCTACTCCATAAGATCCAGCAGCAAAGCCATGGCATGATAGCCCATTCAGAAAGTACATCAGTCACAGATCATGAATGCCTAACACTTTTTTTAAACTGTGTGTTTCTATACAGTAACTAAATATGTCAAATTCTCAGAAGTTAAAAACTTCTGTCCACTAACTGAAAACTAGTTCCTCACCTAAATGAAAATTATTTGTGGTTTTCCAAAGGCAGAACCAAGATGGTGGCATAGAGGAAGCACTATAGCCAAGTTCTCCCAGCAGTCTCCTCCAAACAACTTTAACATCTCAAATAGGAATCTGAAGTGGCAGAGACAACAAAAGATTAAGGCGAGGCATTCTCTTATCCCATGCCCACTTAGGAGGTCTGAAGGAGAGATCTGTGACATGGAAGCAGGATGCTGACTGACAACACCAGAGTTATGACTCGGTGGTGACAGCAGCAGCACCAACTTAGGGAGTTCTCAAGTCAGAGATGGTAAGGAAGCAATTGGTCAAAAAGAGATCACAGGGGATATTGCCAATGGAGTTGCCAAACAGAATGTAGTCCTGTGCCCCTATATTCTGTTTAGCAATTCCATCAACAATATCCTTTTTTATGCCACAGTTGAAGAATATAAAGGAGCATTTTTGGTCACAAGGGAGCAGGGGCCCTGAAAAGTAGTGTTACCTCCAGTCCCAAAGGAGCAAAGAGCACTTCCTCGTTGAGGACCACAGCACATATCCGGAAGGCAGTGACTACTGCTACCCAACCACACACTCTTGGAAGCAACTGATAATCTGCAAACCTCCAGAACCAATTCTGAAAATAGTAGTGTGAAGAAGCCAGAAGTCTGGAACTGTGACCCCACCTTCCATCCCCATCCCAGAACAAAGCTCAACTCTGACATAAAGTTCAAAGTAAAGAAATAGGTTGAGAAAATGAGTGAACAACCAAATACCTTGACCATAAAAATCTAATAAGGTACCATGGAAAGTCAAGACCTAAACTCAGAAGAAGATAATGATGACAAAATAGCTAAAAGTAGAGCTTCAAGAGAAAAGAAAAACTTAGGAATTAGATACAAGCCCAATAAAGATTCTTAAAAGAGTTTTTTAAAAAATTTTAAATAAAAGAGTAGTAGAGGAAATATTGGGTAAGGAAATGTGAGTGATTCAAGGAATTTATAGAATAACAACTAAGCTTGGTAAAGGAAGCACAAAAGAAAATTGAGGGAAAAAACATTAGAAAACATCATTGGACAAGTGGTGGGAAAAGTAAAAAATTTCATTATTAAAAAAACTCCTTTCAAAACAACTCTGAGGTATCACCTCACACCTAGCAGATTGGCTAAAATGAAAGAAGGGGAGAGTAATGAATGTTGGAGTGGATGTGGCAAAATTGGGACATTAATGCATTGCTGGTGGAGTTGTGAACAGATCCAGCCATTCTGGCTGGCAATTTGGAATCATGCTCAAAGGGCTATAAAAGAATGCCTGCCCTTTGATCCAGCCATACCATTGCTGGGTTTGTACCCCAAAGAGATCATAGATAAACAGACTTGTACGAAAATATTTATAGCTGCGCTTTTTCTGGTGGCAACAAACTGGAAAAGGAGGGTATGTCCTTCAATTGGGGAATGGCTGAACAAACTGTGGTATATGCGGGTGATGGAATACTATTGTGCTAAAAGGAATAACAAACTGGAGAAGTTCCAGGAGAACTGGAGAGACCTCCGGGAACTGATGCAGAGTGAAAGAAGCAGAGCCAGAAGAACATTGTACACAGAGACTGATATACTGTGGTAAAATCGAATGTAATGGACCTCTGTACCAGCAGCAATGCAATGACCCAGGACAATTCTGAGGGATTTATGGTAAAGAATGCTACCCACATTCAGAGGAAGGACTACAGGAGAGGAAACATAGAAGAAAAACAACTGCTTGAACGCATGGGTTGGAGTGGACATGATTGAGGATGTAGACTCGAAACTACCACACCAATGCAACTAACAACAATTTGGAAATAGGTCTTGATCAATGACACATGTTAAAACCAGAGGAAATGTGCATCGACCATGGATGGGGGGAGTGCGGGGGGGTGAAGGGGAAAGTAGGAGCATGAATCATGTAACCACGTTAAAAATGAATATTAATAAATGTTAAAAAAAATTAAAAAATTCCTTAACAAGCAGAACTGCCTACATGGAAAAGAAGATAAAAAAACTCACTTAAGAAAATTATTCTTTAAAAATTATAATTGGTCAAGAGAAAGCAGATGACTCCATGACACATCAAGAAACAACAAAATAAAGTCAAAAGAATAAAAAATAGAAACTGTGAAATATTTCATCAGAAAAACAGTTGACATAAAATACATTAAGGAGAGATAATTTAAGAATTATTGGACTACCTGAAAGCCATAATGAAAGAACAGAGTCTGGGCATCATCCTTCAAGAAGTTATCAATGAAAACTGCCTTGATATCTTAGAACCAGAAGGTTAATAGAAAGGGAAGGTTAAAAAATCCATCAATCTACATTAATCAGTTAGAAAAAAAATCTTTCAAATACCATAGTCAAGATCACACAAGATTTAGCAGCTACCACCTTTAAAGGACAAAGTGTTTGGAATAAGACATTTTTGAAGGCAAAGGAGTTAGGATTACAACCAAAATCTACTGAGCAAAAATGAGTAATGATTGGAAAATTAGAAGATGCCCTTTAATTGGGGAATAGCTAAACAAATTGTGGTATCTGCTGGTGATAGAATACTATTGTGCTCAAAGGAATAATGAACTGGAGGAATTCCATGTGAACTGGAATGACATCCAGGAACTGATGCAGAGTGAAAGGAGCAGAACCAGGAGAACATTGTACACAGAGACTGATACATTACAGCACAATCGAATTTAATGGACTTCTCTACTAGCAGCAATGCAATGATCCAGGTCAATTCTGAGGGAGTTATGAGAAAGAATACTATCCACATTCAGAGGAAGAACTGTGGGAGTAGAAACACAGAAGAAAAACAACTGCTTGATCACATGGGTTGATGTGGTCATGATTGGGGATGTAGACTCTAAATCAGTGATTCCCAAAGAGGTTGCTAACACCCCCTTGTGGGTGCTGCAGTGATCCAGGAGGGAGGTGATGGCCAGAGGTGCATTTATCTTTCCTATTAATTGCTATTAAAATTAAAAAAAATTAATTTCCAGGGGGCTAAATAATATTTTTTTCTGGAAAGGGGGCGGTAGGCCAAAAAAGTTTGGGAACCACTGCTTAAATGATCACTCTAATGCAAATACCAATAATATGGAAATAGGTCTTGATCAATGACATGTAAAACCCATCAAAATTGCTCATTGGCTATGGGAGGGGTTGTGAGGAGGTGAGGGAAAGAACGTGAATCTTGTAATCATGGAAAAATTTTCTTAATCAAAAACTAATTTTTAATGAAAATAATGCTTCAACAGGAAAAAAAGTATTTCATGAAATACTTAATGAAAGAGAAGACTTCCAAAAATTCTTGATGAAAAGATCAGAGATGAATAGAAAATTTGGCTTTCAAATATAAGACATATGAATTATGAAAAAGAGACAGCAAAGATGGCTCAGCAGATTGAGAGCCAGGACTAAAGACTAGACATCCTGGGTTCCAATCTGGCCTTAGACACTTTCTAGCTGTATGACCCTGGGCAAGTCACTTTACCCCCATTGCCTAGCTCTTACTGCTCCTCTGCCTAAAAACCAATACATAGTATTGGTTCTAAAATGAAAGGTAAAGGGAGAGAGAGAGAGAGAGAGAGAGAGAGAGAGAGAGAGAAAGAG
>NW_025353031.1:0-3777 GCF_016433145.1 Gracilinanus agilis
GAGGGAAAGAAGGAGGAAGGGAGGGAGGGAAAGAAGGAGGAAGGGAGGGAGGGAAAGAAGAAGGAAGGGAGGGAGGGAAGGTAGGAAGGAAAAAATTGCTCCTGAACCTTAGGCTGTGGAAAGAATGAGGGAGGTGAGGGCAGACAGGGACAAAGGTCAATGGGGAAAAACAACAGGGATTCCAGGACAAGCTTAGCCTGGGGTCTGATTGGAAGCCTGTAAGTGTAAATACAAGCAAATTCAGATTTTATGCAGCAGGTCATGTACATTAACCTGGTAGGGGCCCTTAATTCCAGTTCTCCCAAGCACTACCAGATGTGACCCTCCACAATTCCACCACACATTTTTACATGAGAGTACATGTATTTCCATGGAAACAAAGGGCCAGGGTCCCTGAGCTGGGACAGGGAGAGAGATCAAGCTGAGGCAGAGAGGAGTAAAGATCCTGAGGTGGGATGCCAAGCCCAGGCACCTCTCAAGTGATGCAGTATTCCAGACAGGGCTTCGATGAGTCCTCCGGGGCTGATAGCTCAGACTCCTGGCTCCTTCTCAGCTTCCTGGTCTCCCCTGACTGGGGAGGAGGGTCCCTAGCCTGTCCAAGGTCCACCCCAGGCTTTGCCCCTTGGGCTTAGCCCCCTGCTTCATTGTAACCCATCTCTGCCTCTCTGTCCGGGACAGATCATCGCTAACCATCACATGCAGTCCATCTCCTTCGCCTCCGGTGGCGACACGGTAAGCCCTAGCAGGGAGGGGGTTGCTGGGAGCCTTCCTCTGAGGAGCAGCTCCTCCTGAACTTCTTCTCCCCTCCCTCCCTACTCTATCCCTGCCCCCCACTCCCACCGGCCCCAGGCTCTTCCGCACCTGGTCCTCTCTTCCCGTCTACCATCCCTACCACCACAATCACAGCCTCCTTTCGCTTCTGCATCCAGCTGGACCCCTTGTTGCTAGGCAACCACCTCAGCAGCTCCCCCTACCACTGGCTGAGGCTATTGCCTTTGCTCTCTGACAATTCTGTTCATCTGGCATCCCTCTCCGAACCCTGGGGCGTGCGGACCAGCCTCTGAATCCCAGGTTCCAGGATCTGGGATGGGGTGGGGGCCAGGAGAAGGTCTGGGTTGTCCTCTCACTCTCTGTTCTCTCATTTCCCGGCAGGACATGACGGATTATGTAGCTTATGTGGCAAAGGATCCCATTAACCAGAGAGGTGAGATGACTCTTGGCCAGGGAGAAGGGGAGAACGGAGCAGCTGGGGCTGGGGGATGGTTAGCGATCGCTCTGATTTTTTGAGCATGCAGAAAACTTTCCTGGAGGGAGGGATTAAGGGGAAGAAGGGGGGATTTGAGGCTCCCAGGATCCTGCTTCATGTGACAGCCTCTCTAGTCTCCCCTTCTCTCCTTTCTTCCATAGCTTGTCACATTCTGGAGTGCTGTGAAGGGTTAGCCCAGAATGTCATCAGCACTGTCGGCCAAGCCTTTGAACTGCGTTTCAAACAGTATCTCTATAGCCCCCCCAAAGTGGCCATTCCACCTGAAAGGTAAATGGGTCCTCATCTCCAACCCAAGTCTGGCCTTACCTTGTTCAGAGGATGGAGTAGACACGGTGTAGAGGAAGGTGCCCCAGATGGGAAGTCAGAAGACCCAGGTTTGGGTCCTAGATTTTCCCGAGATACCCCTTGCTTCGATAGGTAGTGAGCTCCCCATTACCGGAGCTATTCTAGGACTGTATCTCTGGTTGTCAAGGATGTCCTAAAGAGAATTCCTGTTCAGATATGGATTGAATGATATTCCCTGGGAAGTCCCTTCCAGGTCTGAGATTCTGTGATTCTAATTACTCTTCAGTGGGCATTAATTTCTCTTTCTGTAAAATGATATGGTTGGACTTGGTGATTCATGGGATCCTCTTGTCCCAAGGTAACCTCTTGCAACAATTTCCTTTTCTATTCAGTGATTGTTGGGTGCCTATTGTGTCCTAGCATTGTGTGTGTCTGTGTGTGGGGTGAGGGAAGACATTAGAAGAAAGCATGGTATGGTGGCTTCAGAGTCAGAGGGCATGATCCCATCTCAGATGCTTATTATCTGTGCAAGTCACTTCCCTTTCCCCAGACTTGGTTTCCTCTGCAAAATGAGGGTTGAATTAGACAGCCTCTGGGGTCCCTTTCAGCTCTAGATCCCCAATCCTGGGAATTTATGGCCCATTCCCTGACTCTGTCTTCAAGGCTGCTAGAATCACATTATCTCAAAATTGGAAGCAGCCTCAAAGGGCACCTAGATCAGTCTGTCCCTGAACAGAGAATCTTCCTTTGATATCTCCAAACAAGTTGAGTTCTTCTGGAAGACCTTAAGCGATGGGGAGCTCACTTATCCTGGGAGTAGGCCACTCTATTTCTAAATGTTGTTAGAAATTTGTCCCTTACTTTGAGTTAAAGTCTGCCTCTCTAGGGTATTCCTCATGTTGGTCTTAGTTCTGGTTCAAGAGCCAAGAACAAGTGTGCACTTCGGCGGGCATTGTCAGGCTCCAGAGCTTTGCCAGTTGCCCACCAGTTCCATGACTCCCCAGTGATAGCAACAGGAGACAGTGGACATAGCATCGTCTGAAGAACATGTTCTCTTCCTGTTGTTGGAGTGGGTGGAGGCCTTGTGCCCAGGCTTGTGATACCCTACAATGTCCTGCCCCCCTCAAAATCAAGAGGATTTTTATCAGGGATCTTGCCCTGCCACCTCCACCCTACCTGCCCACTTCCTCTTTGTTTCCATGGCCCAGGATGATGGGGAATGAGGAATCAGCCTGGGCTGAGGAGGAAGACACCAACGAGCATGACTACTATAACAGCATCCCCGGGAAGGAGCCACCCTTGGGTGGTCTGGTGGACTCCCGACTCTGGGCTCCCAGCTATGTCCATACCCAGCCACCAAGCTCTGGGGCCTTCAGCCAGGTTAGCCTCTGCCTGTCCTTCCAGGGAATCTTGGGCCCCTGGGAAGGGGGCTACTATAAGGAGTGTCTTCCCACAGGGCCAGAGGCTTCAGAGACCTTCTCCGTCTCTAAGGACCCATGGGGTGGATAATAGACATCCTAGATTCTGTCTCTCGGCATCCCATTTTGTAAAATGGAATGACAGAGAAAATGGCAGGGGGAAGTGGACTGACATGGTCACCACCCTTCATGGATGATCAGGGTCCAAGGGGGAATTGAAGGGGAAAGGGCATTATCCTTACCCTGGGAAGCCACTGATTTGAGGGAAAGACATTATTCCTGCCCTCATAGAATTTCCACTCTGAGAAAGAGATGAAAGCATCAGGAACAGCAAGAAATCTGTCTGTGGCTGTAGCTGGAGGGGCCAGGCTGGGAGGACTGGAGGGAATAGAAAGCAGGATAGGGCTATGGGGGCCAGGGCTGAGAGAGGGCTGGAGGGGATAGGGAGAAGGTGAGAAAGAGAATGCTGACTGCCAATTTTGCTTCCTAGCTTGGATCACCTGCCCGGAGAGAGCAGAGGGGTCAGTCTGGCCTACACTGGGACCTGGGTCTTCCTGGTATGAGAATTTCTCAGAGAAAAAGGCTGTAGCTGGAGAGGGAGGATCTTGATGGGCTGGGCCCCTATATTAGTCAAGATGGGTTATGGTTGTCCTTCTGACACCCCACCTCTGCTGGCAGCCCACCCCACCCAACCCTGCTAGTATACCCTTTGGGCTCATTATCCTCTACCCATCCCTCCTGCTTTTTAGCCACTTTTCTCCCTTCCTTCCTTCCTTCCTTCCTTCCTTCCTTCCTTCCTTCCTTCCT
>NW_025353032.1:0-2628 GCF_016433145.1 Gracilinanus agilis
ATATATATATATATGTATAAACAGAGCAGATAGACTAAGTATTTTTATAACCATCATGTAGATTAGGTAACTGTGGTTCAAAGAGATACAATGATTATGCCAAGGTATCACAGTTAATAAATATTAGAACAAAAGATTTCAACCAGGATTCCTAACTTTGAGTCCAGTGCTCTTTCTCTATCCTATTCCATATATGAAAAGTGATACTCCTTTGACAGAGAACTATTTCTAAGCTTCAATGGTCAGCTAACACTGCTTTTCTCAATACCATCAAATATGAGTCTGAAAATTCAACCAGAGTGCAATAAGCTGATTAATAGACCACCAATAATAATGAAAGTAAAGGTCGAATCCCCTTGAGAAAGGCATTGGATAATAAGTACAATGTCTCCAGTTTTCAGTTAAATAATCACATACCTTTGCACCTGACATGGGACACCTTATATCCCAGTGTTAAACCAAAAGAAATGAGATTCATTTTTTGGTGGGGGAAAAAAACCAACAAACATTTCCAAGCAGATGTTTATAAACAGAAGGTAACTGATAAAAACCCAAACACAATGCGGCATTATGGTGCATGATTCACAGATGAACCCATTGGAACTACTGCAAAAAGCCTTCCTGGAACCCATCCAGAAATTAAAAGGTGCAAACAAGCTGCCTAATACCCTTGCGTAGACTGAATTCTTATGAAGAAAATAAAGTTTATTGTCTGGAAACAGAGAAAGCCCGACGAAGGCACTAAAGCAATGGAGGTGAACAATTAGACAGATGTTCACTTAAGGAAATAAAGAGAACAGAAGACGCCATCGCTGAGGAATTTTACGAGAATACTGACAACTCGGCACCTCATCAAGGGCACAGGGAAAGTTAAAGCCATTGAAGCCATTGTGGCTTAACTTCTAGGGAATTGCTGACCTTGCAGAAAACCTGCACTCAGGTGCTGGGACTGAGAGCAAAGGAGTCACATACGATCCTCAGTTCAGCCAAGTTTGCTTGGTCCCCTCCCCTCCCTCACAGGGCAATCAGAAATAGCTGTTTGGATAGGGATATGGCCCTCCCTTTCAGAAGAGGAGGCTGTCCAAAGGATTTTTCTCTCACTGAAATGCAGCTGTAAAACAACAAAAATCAGATTTTTCAGAATGCCAGTTTGCTTAGAGCAGTGCCTTTAAGGAGGAAAAGGATAAGACCTAGATTTGAGTTCTCACCTCTACAATTTTCTTCCCATTTGACCACAGCCAACTCATTTCTCTTAGAAACAAAGGCCTATCTCCTTAATGCAAAAAATATTCTAATAATATAGTTGTATGGGGAGCACTAAAGTGTCTGAGGAATTAAAGACAGGTGTCACAGAAAGGCTAAAGAAGAGAAGCATGATACATATGAACAGGCTGTAACATAAGAAAAATGAACTTGGAAGAACTGGAGTGAAGGATGTTATCTATATTCTTTAAAAAAAAAAACCTTACTTTTCATCTTATTGATTCTAAGGCAGAAGAGAGGTAAGGGCTAGGCAATGGGGGTTAAGTGACTTGCCTAGGGTCACCTAGCTAGGAAGTGTCTGAGGGCCACATTTGAACTCAGGGCCTCCCATCTCTGAGCCTGGCTCTCAATCTACTGAGTCACCCAACTACGCCCCATAAAGGATGTTATGGAGGAAATGTATGACTGAAAAGATGGGCTCAATGCATGATAAGAATGAAATATAACGGGCAGACAGCCTGGATATCCTGTATCCACACAATGAAAAGGGAAAGGGCCCAAGCTGTTAGAAGAACTTTCTTGTGGCAAGTAAAAGGAGGACATAGGCAAGAACTGCACAGATGGGATAGCCCTGGATGAGTTGTGAACAGATTAGAGAATAGAAGTCGGATAGCAGAGTTCCTTTGAGATCCTCCACTGAAGGACTCCTCCCAGGGCAGTCATCTCTTCATTTCCCACTGCTTTCTTCTTTACTTCATCATTCCTTATACCAAGTGCTCTCCTCCCATCACCCTCCTTTCCCCAAGTTATGTTTCTTTTTTATGTGATGTCCTCCCCATTTGATTATAGGCTCCTTGAGAGCAAGGGCTGTCTTTTACCCCTTTTTGTAGCCCTGGTGCTTAGCACAGTGCCTGACTCACCACAGGAACTTAATGTTCATTGGATGGAACCCCCAAATCAATGAATCTATACATTCATAAAGGTAAAGTATCACAATACTTTTCAGTCCCTCCCTTTCATTCCTTATTAGGAAAGAGGTCATAAATTATAGTGGAATGACAATGCACCTGGCATCAGGACAAGTGGATCTAAGTCCCAGATCCACCACTTATTAGCAATTTGATCCTATGAAAGTCACTTTTTATCACAGAAGTTTCTTCCTCTCTAAAATGGAATCAATAACACTCAGACCCCTTACCTTAAACAGATGCTGTGAAGAAAACTCTTTGCAAACTTTAATGCACCAAAGAAATGCTGAGTTGCTATTATGCAGATGGAAAAAATTCTGGAAAAGTTTAAAGAGTGTGGATGAGCATCTTTTAGACCACTGGAATTACCTAATTGTTCTCCATGCCTTGAGTCTCTCCTCTGAAAATCATTCACCAGACAACTGACAAATTGAAATTCCTAATATATATATATATA
>NW_025353033.1:0-4437 GCF_016433145.1 Gracilinanus agilis
GGGAGCTCTTGCCTATACGTTTTGTGGCTTCTTCCTCCCAAAGATCTTCTATCTCGGTGCAACTGGTTCCAGCTTGTAACTTTTTCAGGAATGTTCCAGGCCTCCAAAGATGCATGTTGCTATCTGTCAAGGACCTTGGGGTTATTTCTCGCAGCAACAGGGATGGCAGGAGGAACATTTGAGGGGAGACGGGCAGAAAGAAGGTGGAGGTGGCAGGGCTGGCAACAGTTATAAAGGAAAAGAAGTTTCCCCAATCTGTGTCATTCTTCCACTTGGAATAGGCATGGCAAGTCCTCTTGTTGCAAAGTTCAATAGATCATAGAATCCTACAGTTGCATGATCTGAAAAAAAGATCTTGGGGACTCTAGTCCAGCCCCTTTGTTTTACAGATGGGGAAACTGAGGCCCAGAGAAGAAAGAGGGTCCCAAGCAAAGAGCTGGGACGGGCCTCAGAGGCCATCTAACCAAACCCCTCCATTTTACAGAGGAAGAAACTGAGGCCAGGCGAAGTGTGTAGGGGCATTTTTTGATATACCCAAACCAGCAGGTTTTGTTTGGTAAAGATAAGGAAATAAGGATGTCAGACGCGCCCAAAGTGAGCCAGGCAATGAGGCATCAGCCGCCAGGTAGGCCAATGTCTGATTTGTTTTGCTCCAACGAACTTCATTAGAAGGATGGCTTCTGTTGGGGATTTGGAGGCATCATTAGAGAGGATCCAAAGTGGGGCAGCTGGGTGGCTCAGTGGATAGAGTCAGGCCCAGAGCTGGGAGGACCTGGATCCAGATCTGGCCTGAGACATGTCCTGACTGTATGATCCTGGGCAAGTCTCTTCCCCCCATCGCCTCGCCCTCACCCTTCCTCCGCCTGGGACAGAGACTTAGTATCAATTCTAGGAAGGAAGGAAAGAGTGAAAGAAGAGAAGCGAAAGTAGCAGAAATGAAACCCCGCAAAAGGAAGGCCAATGAACTACGTTTTCATTTTTACAAAACCAGCCGGCCGCCCCCAAAGGACCCCAAGATGCCTCAGCCCGTGGCGGAGGGGCGAGCAGCCCGCTGAGGCTCGATGCCGGCCACTCTGGCCTCCACTCAGACTTTCCTGCGCCGCCACCCAGGACTGGTTTCGCTTTAAATCTGTTTCAAGGCTGAAGCCCGAAATCTCCAGAGCAGGAAAGTCAGGAGGAAAGAACAGGCGGGGTCCATCCTCACTGGGCACAAACACGCCTTAGGGAGCCCCCAGCATGTCTGCTGTGGAGGGAAAGGGCGTTCTGAAGCCGCCACCTCCTCCCCACAGAGCCCTACGTGATCCTCCCTCTTCTCGCCTCATGTAACATGTTGGGTTTGAAGCCAAAGGATCTGGGTTCAAATCCTGCCTCTGACCTTTCCTGGACCATAGCTTTTCCTTAGTGCTGTTTTGTCCCCCTCAAATCGCATTTGCTTTGTCTGCATTTTACACTTACTTATGTTTCTGCATGTTAAAATGCAAGCAAAGGTGTGCTAGTAAATGTTTAACAACCAGATCTCTGGTGTGGGAGTAAATTGCACACACTGTGATGTTTAATCTGCATTATTAATGCTTTCTCCATCACTTTTTAAAGTCTCAACAATTATCAAAACAGACAACAGAAGTCTATTCCCTATTCTTGAAGCAGAAAGGCCCCCACTGGACATTTAACAAGCGGCTCTTCCAGCTGGTTTGAGTGGACTCCGGATCACTCTACAATGGCAGCTACTTAAGGGCAGAGTATTGCCCTTCAGTTTGGGGATCTGTATTCCAAGCCCCTTGAAGAGCGCCTGGTATGGTATAGGCCCAGGACAAATGCTTTTCAAACTGAATTTAGTCATTAACTTTTTAAAAAATTCAATTAAATTGAAAATCAGCTGCAGGGATTTTGGGGGTCCAAATCTTCAACTTTCTCTGTGTGGAGGACTTCCAGTGTGGAAACTCCCTCCTCAAATGTGGATCAGCCACTCCCTATAACTGTCTTAGATTGTCTATATAGATCTCTATAGTTTTGTATCCAATTCTCTTTTTCTGTTCTCTTATATACACATATGGCAATGCCCATTTAATCTGCTGTTATGTTCAGAATTAAAATTAGGTTGCTTTTTTTTCCCAAAAGTATATAGTACTTGAGAACCAGGCCTAGAGACAAGAGGTCCTGGGTTCAAGTGTGGCTTCGGATATTTCCCAGCTGAGTGACCCTGGGCAAGTCACTTAACCCCCATTGCCTAGCCCTTACGCCTTGGAACCAATACACAGTAATGATTCTAAGATGGAAGGTGAGGGGTTAAATATACATACATACACACATATATGTATATTTAAACCCAAACCTTCCATCTATTACTAGAGAGTTGGTTGTGGCCAGTGAGGGGATAAGTGACTTCTCAGTGGCCACAGAGCAGGTACATGTCCAAGGCAGGACTTGAACTCTTGTCTTCCTGACTCCCTAAATGGTCCACCTCCAGGATGAAGCCCTCCCTTTCCTCTTAGTTTTTCCTCCATTAAAATCAGCTTCCTTGGTTCCATTGCCTCAACTCCCCACAAAAGATGGTTTCTGCAGATAGCCCCTTCCTGTTGGTTCCACAGGAGGAAAGGAGGCATCTCAAGGACTTTCCATTATTTGACCCAAGGATGGCGGCTGTTGGATTGAGGGGCTACGGGTGATGTAATAGGGAGAGAGCTGGTCTCTGAGCCAGGTCCAGCAGTGAGACTGTGGACAAGTCTCTTCATTTCTCCAAGCCCCTGGCAACTCTCTAAGACAGCAACTGCAGAGAAGCGACCAATCTGCAATGGCAGAAGGGGCTCCTCACCCAGAGCTCCCAACATCAATGAATCATGGTTTGTGAAATGCTTCTGCTACCTACTCCAAAGGAGTTGTATAGCTGAACTATGGAACTTCTCAATTTCCCTCATTTTACAGAAGAAGAAACTGAGGCACAGCAAGGTTAAATCATTTGCCTGAGGTCACCCAAAGAGTATGTGTCCAGGCCCAGATTTGAACTCTAGTCCCTATGCTTAAAATCTGAGCTTTCCCCAACAAATCACACTATCTCAGAGTTGTTCAAGGCGGGATTCAAACCCAGAGGTCTGCCAATGTGGCGTTCAGCAGATTCCCACTAGACCACCCCGACCTAACTTGACTACCTAGATTCCTGACTTCCTTCTGACCTTTGGTACCAATTCCTTTGCTCCCAAATTCAACTCTCAATACTAGTTTTCAGAGCCCTCCAATGCCTTCTGCCATATTTGGCCCTCTTGGCCTCATCCTCCCTTCCTTGTCCTAAATCTTATTTCAAAGGACTTAGAGCCAGAAGGAACTTTAGGGATGATCTTTATTGTGCATCTTTTTTTTAAAACCCTCACCTTCTGTCTTAGAATCAGTACTAAGTGTTGGTTCTATGACAGAAGAGCAATAAGGGCTAGGCAATGGGGGCTAAGTGACTTGACCAGGATCACACAGCAAGGAAGTATCTGAAGCAAGATTTGAACCGAGGACCTCCTGTCTTCAGGAGTGGCTCTGTAGAGCCACCCAGCTGCCTCTATCTTGTACCTTTTAATCCACAGAGAAAGACATGCTAATTTCCCTTGTTTCTACCCAGTCTTAAAACTCTCTTCTGCCCAAATAAAGCAGTTTGGGCATGGAGAAACTGATCAGAAGGAATGTTTCTTAAATATTTTCTTTAAATGTTTTTAAAAGTTTGTGTAGCAACTTGGCATCGCATCATTGTTAATATTTTCATCAAAAGCTTCTTTGATATAAACAGTGTTTCTTCTTCCTCTTCAGTCAGCACGTTGGAACTCTGGGCTGTGTTTGCTTTTTTCCGAGGCTCTAGCTGATGGGTTGTTGTCAGGAATTTACATACTCTCCAGAATGAATAAAGTTCAGGGCAGAGAGGAAGTGCCTTAAGCTGGTTTCTGGCCTCCAGAAGACTGTCTATGGGCTACCAAAGCCTCTGATTGGAGCCCCTGGGATAGTGGTTGGATAGTGCCAATGAGGGGGCAAGGACGATGTTGAAACTATGAATGGAAGCAAAGATGATGGCGGGAGGCCATCCTGGAGAAAAAGAGGGAAGTGGGGAACAGGGAGAAGAATTCTGTTTTGTATCTTCTGATACACCTATAAAACACCCACTGATAAATGTCTATCAGGCCAAACACGCCCATAATCCCAGTTACTAGGGAGGCTGAGGCTGTCCTAGCTCTTGGTGGAACTCTGAGCTGCAGGAGACGGTACCCACTGGTTTCTGAACAGTAAGCCCCTAAGGAGATATGACCCCTCGACTACCAGCCCTGGCAAGATAGGAGGGAGAGAAAGAGGTAGATAAAGAGAAAGACAGAGACAGGGATGGCGAGGGAGAGGGAGAGAAAGATAGAGACAAAGGGATAGAAAGAGAAACTGACAAAGAGAGGGAGGGAGCTAGGAAAGGAAGGAAGG
>NW_025353034.1:0-3743 GCF_016433145.1 Gracilinanus agilis
ATCTCTTGATGGAGGCTAGGAGGCAACAAGATCTGAGAATGAAATCAAAAGATCTTCCATGGATGATATGTACATGAACTTAAACAATGATATGTCCACAAAGCAGCATCAAATAATTCAATTTAGTACTTAAATATTTATTAATTGTGGATTTGTTTGTAAAAATGGAGGGGTTCATGATGCCCACTAAGGACCAGGTCTTTGCTACCAGACTATTAAAAGTGTGGTTCTTTCATTTTTCTGGTTAAAGATTATATTCAAATGGAAAGGAGCAATGACCCTCCAGTTTTCATCTATTTTTATGAATTTTCAAAAACATACTAATGTGTGTATTTGTTCACCACTTAACTACAGAAGGGTTGTCCTTGAGGAGTCTGAATTTAGCCATCAAAGCAGATTATGCAAAGAAATTATAGAGATTGTGAAACATAAACATTAAGCACCTACTAACTATGTAGAAAAATGTGATCTGGTGGCTAGAAATATGTTAGAAGCTCATTATCTTTACTGGAGTGACAGATGACAATCACCATACCATAGTATAAAATATCTCAAAATGCCATATTCTGTACTAGAATATGCTATTACTATTTACTGTGGTACAAAGATCCCGAGATACCCTATAGAACTCAACCTATAAATAGTATTGGAACTAGACCAATACAATGCCATAGACCAAACTATTGTCATAGTTGCTTAGAGTTTAAATTGATTTATAAAAACTCAAGAATGATGCTTTTTATAGATGCTGCCATCCCAAATATCCAATTTCCAAGTTACATTGAATGAAATGCTTTCAAAATATAGAGACTTGAGAGGGGAGCAATATCATTTTAATTGAATGAGATGCATTTCATACTTGGAGTTATGTCTGCTATTGGAGTTGTACCAAGGATGCTTTCAGGGATCTGAGGAATTTATATACTACCACCTACTATCTATGTGCAAAACAAATAGGATATTGAATATAAGGAAATATTAGCAGGATACTTACCTTTCCCAGGACCATTTTCTATCTGAGTTCCTTGCAATAGATGAAAATAGGAGGAAGTGGGAGAGAATAGAGCAGAATCCTACTACCTTTCACAAACTGATGGCAAATGTTTTTGCTATAATACAGACCTAAAATAGCTTTTAAAATTCAGCAAGTAAACTATATGAAAACTGGAGACAGTTTGTCACAGATAACATTGTTGCCCCAAACCACCTGGATATAATATTTAGCCATAAAAATTGAAGAACAATACTTTTAACAGATGTTACCATGCCAAATTGGTATAACCTCCAAATTATATGGAACAAAAAGGCTCTCAAAATATAGACCCAGTGGAAGAATTCAAAACTCTGTGGGAATAAGGAGAGACTATATAATTTCTGTTATCTTATCAGCTGCTCTATGATGGCTTTCCCCATTAGATTGTCAAGTCTCTGAGAGCAGGAGCTATCCTACTGTGCGTGGCACACAGTAGATATTTAATAAATGTTTATTGACTGGCCAGAGGAGTTAAGCCATTTCTAGGGTATCTCCAGAAGATGAGCTTGCACTCCAATTCCTATCCCTGGCACAAACTGATTATTTTGTCAATCTATGTAATAGTCTATGAATTTGTCCTTATTATTGTTATTTCAGTGATGTTCAATTCTTTATGACTCCATTTGGGGTTTTCTTGGCAAAGATACTAGAGTCATTTGCCATTTCCTCCCCCCGGCTCATTTTACAGATGAGGAAACTGAGGCAAACAAAATTAATAGACTTGCAGAGAATTAGACAACTATTAAAGGTCTGAGACCAGATTTGAATTCAATAAGTTGAGTCTTCCTTACTTTAGGCAGTTCTATCCACAGATTCCCCATTAATATTAAGCAGAAAATAGTAACAGGAGAGTGACTTGCCTTGGAACCCTTCTATCTGGATTCACTGAACATAAAGGCAAAAAGAATGAATTAAGAGTAAGGATGTGGATTAGACTAGATGGCTACAGATATCCCTTTAAACTCTTCAATTCTATGATTTTATAATAATAACTGCCAAATATATACTTCAAGTTTTATAAAGCAGTTCATATTTTGATCCTCACCAAAAAAACCTGGAAGTTTGATATTATTCCCATTTAACAGATGAGGAAACTGAGTTCCAAAATGGTAACAGGACTCATCCAGAGACACAATTATTGTCAGTTTACAAAGCACTTTCTCCACATCCTCTCACTTGCTATACACAACAGCCCAGAGATAAGGGCATTATTATACTTGGGTTACTCATTTAATAAGACTTGGGAGGATGCAAAGCCAGATCTGACACCAAGTCCCCCACTCTTTTCAATATATTATACTTCCTTTCTGCAAACCACTGTTCCTAATGCCTAGTCTCATTCTGTGAAACATATCAGCTTATCTTCTACATTCATATGTCTGTGTTACTGTGTCCCTTAGCCAAATTGTATTATCTTGATTTTTTTTTAAAAACCCTTAACTTTTGTGTATTGGTTCCTTGGTGGAAGAGTGGTAAGAGTGGGCAATGGGGGTCAAGTGACTTGCCCAGGGTCACACAGCTGGTAAGTGTCTGAGGCCTGCTTTGAACCTAGGACCTCCTGTCTCTAGGCCTGACTTTCAATCCACTGAGCTACCCAGCTGCCCCAGTATTATCTTGAATTTTAGAAACTCTGTATAGAATAAGGATTCTGAGGGAGGGATATAAGAATAAATGAGCCTCAGGGGCAGCCAGATGGCTCAGATGGATAGAAAGCTAGGGCTAGAGATGTGAGGTCCTGGGTTCAAATTTGACCTCAGATACTCCCTAGCTGTAAGACTAGGGGCAAGTCATTTAAATTCCTTTGCCTAGCTTTTACCACTCTTCTGCCTTGGAATCAACACATGGTATTGATTCTAAGATAGAAGATAAGAGTTAAAAAAAAAAAGAATAAGCAAGCCTACTCCCAGGGAAACACAGATAAGATAAGGTATGAATTTTGGGCAAGGTATACAAAAACTTTTTCTGATAATGTAATTGAGGGGAAAATAAACACTGGATTTGGGCTAAGAAAGCCTAGTTCTCTCATTAACTAGCTCTGTGTCTATGGATAAATCACTTCCCCACTTGGAGAGTATTTTTCCTCACCTATAAAATGAGGGTTGGACTAGATGACCTCTAAGGTTCCTTCCAGCTCTCTAACCTATGATTCTAGACTAATACACTACCTACCCTGCAGGATCGTTGTTATTCAAAGCACTTTGCAAACTGTAAGACATGGTATAAATGTAAGCTATTATTCTGAAATACTTTACTGTCATTTTATAGTTCAATTCCAAGGGATATTTCACGAAACATAAATGGCCCATCTCATCACAGAGCCCAGGTCTCCTCCACTGGAATCATCAAACACCAGAAGATGCCCTGAGTCAATGAATTCAGGGCTTGCTTTACTTTAACTTCTTGAGTTATCTAAGGAGCCCTCACTAGGTCCAAGCCACCAGAGCTTTGTCCTTGAATGCCATATTTAGCAGGTATCCACGGTTTTTATATTGTTTCAGCATACATAAATAATTTGGTAGCTGGTTAGAAAAGCAAATTCATTTAAGTAGGAAACTATCATATGGGGAAACTAGGTTGCTCAGTGGATAGAGAGCCAGGCCTAGAGATGGGAAGTCCTAGATTCAAATCTGGCCTCAGACACTTCCTAGTGATGTGACTTGGGGCAAGTTACTTAACCCCCTAATGTGTAGTCCTTATTGATCTTCTGCCT
>NW_025353035.1:0-6755 GCF_016433145.1 Gracilinanus agilis
CCTTCCTTCCTTCCTTCCTTCCTTCCTTCCTTCCTTTCTTCTCCTCTACTGTCTTAGAATCAATATTGGTTCCAAGCCAGAAGAGCAGTAAGGTCTAGGCAATATGGGTTAAGTGTCTTCTCCAGGTTTCATACAACTGGGAACTGACTGAAGTCAAATTTGAACCCATAATCTCCCTTCTCCAGTCCTGGCTCTCAATCCACTGAGCCACTTAGCTGCCACCCCAAATCAATCTTTCTTTTATAAGATCCCATTATCCACACTTTTCAACAAGGTCATCTGAGGAAAGAACTCTTTTAATGTTATTAAGGCCTGATTCTGCTAACTTGCCTAAATTTTAATTCAGGTAAAGTATTCAAGGATGTCATGGTTTCCCCTTCAGAAATTTGTATCCTTAAGTGGATATTTTACCACTGAGGATAAGGAACAGTTTAAAAGATTACCTCAGGACATCAAGGCAAAAGACATGCTGGAGAAGAGGTTTGTCGATTTAAAGAGTTAGGTAGTTGTACATTCTTTTGTGATTTTTAAAGTGAAATTACAATTTTTCTATAGATTGAGAAAAGGATGGAAGCAGTATTTTTAAGCACCTATATAAAAAGTGTTTTACAAATTTTATCTCATTTGATTCTCAAGTTCAGAGATGAAAAACAAAACAGAGCAATAGCATCAAATCAGACTTGACTTTTATTTTCTATTTTCCTAAACTGGAATTGAAGAAAATTTGTTATTTGGTTTAAAAAAAACCACCTTTCTAATAACCAATGTCATCTTCTTTAAGATGCTTAATTTAATTTTGGGCTTTATTCAATAAATTCTCAGGCATAAAAATGTTCAGGCAGACAGACTTCCATTTACTAGGATCATGTATATTTAAAGAAAAAATGATGATCTTTGCCTTTCGATGCATGGCTTATGAATCATCCCCAAACAGATATGATATGCCGTGGAAGAAATTCACAAGCAAGTTTAGTAAAGGACATTTATTGAAAGTGTCCACCATGACTGTCCCCCTCCAAAAACATATATACATATACACTACCATACACATAAATGCACACACACACAATGTCCTATGTCTTACGTGTACACATTTTAAATCACTATTTTAAACTGGCCAATAATTTTATTAAGAAAAAATAAAATGAATGATGCTTCTTTTGATTTAAAGAAAGATCACATAAAAATTCAAATCTAGTTTAACAAAAATAAATTAGAGAGTGACAGTAATAAAAAATCTCTTGGGAATAACAGGTCATTAGAAGCTTTTAAGGTTCTTATTCCAGATGACACTCCCTTAGGTCCTTTCCAATTCCCAATCTGCCATAATCACTCTCTTTCTTTAGGTGTATTTTTTTTAAGTTGGTAGGCTGCAGCATAATATATCTTGACATCATAACCTAAAATATCAGATCAACCCAATTGTTATGCAAGTAATGTTGCTCTACAAATGACTGCTAGGAGATGTAATTTTACCAAGTGAGGAGGAAAATGCATGCCACTTCTACTCTCGGCTGCCTGTAGTTTAATCTGAAATAACATCTGGAAAGAAGCATGTGACACTTGGATCTGTACAATGCGTTTGATGGAGAAAGTGTCTGTAATGAAATTTAGAGTAAAAGGGAATCAAGGCACAATAGCTTTTTTCTCCCACCCATCTGATTCTCCCTCACTCCACATCCTTCAGAAAAAAAAATGGGAGGGGGGAGGGGGAGAAATCAACTACAGCTGTAAAAAACTGTCTCACATGATTCACCAAGATTAGAATGAAAGCAGCAGGGGTTGTTTTTTTCCCCAAAGAATAGAGCTTATCATTTGAAACACTCACTCCTATGGTCTGTGGAAGGTTTACCAGAAAAAAAGGTGTTTCATTGTGCTGTCATCATTCAAAAAGAGTCCAAGGAAGAAATGGTATCTGGGAATTAGTCTAAAATATATACATACATATATGCATACATATATATTCTATACATTTAAAGTACCAAACGTTCCCTACAAAATCTGTTAAAGTACCAAATCTTTGTTCTATGTCTGTGATTTCAAAAACAGTGAATAAAGAGTCTTGCAGATAATCATAGGATTTTCTGGGTAAGTAATTCATGCTCAGGCATACAATTTAGATGAAAGGGTCCTGGGCAAAATGTTGTTTACATTTGTCTCTCGGGTTCACATGACCACATAAACATGGCACTTGCACAAATAGCACACACTTTTTCTTTCAAGAGGAACATTCATGCTAACAGATTTTTTTAAAAAATGATTGATATCTTTGTTTTCAAAGAAGGACCTGAGTTCATACTGAGTCTCAGATATTTGTTACCGATGTGACTTTTGGCAAGTCATTTAACCCCTGTTGCTTTCATTGCCTTATCTGTAAGATAGGAATAATAATAGTCCTTGCTTCTCAGGGTTATTATTAGGATCGAATAAGATAATAGTGCTTGGCACAGTGCTGGGCACATAGTATATAAATGCTAGCTATTATTATCATTAGTAGTAGTATATCATATTCACTTGCATAAATAAAACAACAGTGTTCCCAAAATTTAGGGCAGTTTTAAATTTTAATAAAGGATATCTAGGTGGCACAGTGGATAGAATGCCAGGTCTGGAATGAGGAACACCTGAATTCAAATGTATCCTCAGACACTTACATTGGGTGACCTTGGGCGAGTCACTTAACTCTGTTGGTCTCAGTTTCTCACCTGTAAAATGAGCTGGAGAAGGAAATGGAAAATGACTTGAATCTTTATTAAAAAACCCCAAATGGGGTCACAAAGAGTTGGACATGACTGAAAGAACTGAACAAGAAATCTTAATAGGTAATTTATCAAAGCTTAAAACTATACTAGGATTTTTGGTACATTTTGTGTGTCTATATTTCTTTGTGTGTCTATATGTATACATACATACACACACACACACACATATATATATATATATTTAAATATATATATATATATATGCCCACACACACATATATATTCCTGTCCCTCTACCACCTATATAGTCATTACTTGTAACAAAATAAGAGAGAAAAAAAAGTTTAGCAAAACTACCAGCACATCTACTGACTGTGATAGTCCTTGAAGTAATCTCCAATTATATTTCCTTGCCTCTGCAAAAAAGGGAATGAACTATATTTGCTTATCTTCTATTAGAGGAAAACTTGCTCAAATAATTACACAGTATTCATTTCCCTTCTATTTATGTTGTCATAACCAATGTATATATTGTTTCTAAGTTTCTGCTTACCTTACTTTGCATCAGGTCCTGTTTCCCCTGCTTCTTGGTATTCTTCATATTCATAATTTCTTATTGGACAGTAATTTTATACTACATTCATGTATTACAATGTTTCTTCATTCTCCAAATGAACTCTGTTGTTTTCTTTCTTTTTTTGCTTACATGAGTACTACTTTAAACAAATTTGGACTTCTAATAAAGAAATTTCTTTTAGGAGTATGGCATTGATCAGAAACATGAGTGTTTTCATAGAATTTCATCTGTTTTTTGTTTGTTTCTTTATTTTGCTCCTTAGCATTCAGTGCAGAGCAGACCTGATAATATGTGCTTTCTATTAACAATGGCACTGAATGTGATGAGAAAGAAATGTACATAAACTCAGTATTGTTGCTTTATAATTTGTGAGGTCACACAGTGAGGTGAAAAGAATGATAGATTTGGAATGAAAAGATCCTGGCTCTGCAATAAGATCACTTGGATCATCTGGATAATCTTGACTATTTCATCTTTTTGGACCTTCATTTCTTCATTTGTAAAATAAATGGGTTGCATTCATCAGAGATCTAAGTTTGCTTCCAGTCCCAAGCCAATGCTTCTATTGAATAAGCTTCCAATAAAAATACACTATTATGCAAGCTCAAAGTCTTAAGGTCATATCATAAAGGCTCAAAATTAAGGCATGGGTTACTTTTTATTTTATTTTATAATTTTTTAAAAAAACCCTTCCCTTCCCTCTTGAAGTCAATTCTGTTTATTGGCTCCAAGGCAGAAGAGTGGTAAGGGCTAGGCAATGGGGGTTAAGTGACTTGGCCAGGGACACACAGTTAGGAGTTGTCTGAGGTCAGATTTGAACCTAGGACCTCCCATCTCTAGGTCTGGCTCTCAATCGACTGAGCCATCCAGCTGTCCCTTGGGTTATTTTTTTAATGAAGAGAAAGAACCTAAAAATAAACAGTTTATAGAGCTACTATCATTTGAAAGTCTTAGCACATCATTATCTTATTAAAGTATCACAGAAAAGTTGCGACATTAGACAATGCTGAAAGGAACTCTAAAGAGGAGATCAGACAGAAGATCCATGCCATTTTAATGTCTTTATGGCTACCAAATTGCCTGAAACCCAATCTAACTTGGATTTGCATCAGAGCTTCTGATCCACATCTTGGGACAGGTACTAGAGCAACTAGACTAGAGCTGGATTAGAGCTGTAATGATCTACTGGTATCCCCAACTGCCGAGTCCTTTCATCTCTTAAAGTTGAGATTGCAGACTTTACACTTGCATCAAGAGGTAATAGGCTTCCTTTCCCCAGAGGTTTGCAAGCCAATGCTGTAGGGACTTGGAGATGTTAGAGAAGATATTTTTGTTTAGGAATGAATGGACTAAATGGATTCTGGAACCTCTAATACTCTGATGGTTTATTATCCTCATTTTATTTAGTCTCTGAGGCTAGAGCTAATCCTGCCAATAAGCAAATACATAAGAAGATAAGTTTTATCTTACCTTCATCCTTTAAAGCTTGCCCTTTTGTACCAGATTAGTGTGAATCAGGGAAGATTAGCATCTCTAGGATGAGAGCTTGACCAGCCCTTTTCAGGGCTCCTTGTCCACTTTTGGTGTTTACCTATCACCCAGTCCTTATCTGTGGCTCCCAGAAACTGTGGCATACCCAGTAGCTACACCCTAGTAAAAACATCTCAACAGGTGGGCTAAAAGAGGTTGAGGGTAACTGATAGGACTCAAGCCTCAATTTCCTCATCTGTAAAGTGAACTGGAGAAGGAAACAGCAAACCACTCCAGTACATTTACCATGAAAACCCAAAACAGAGCCACAAAGAGTCAGAAACAACTCAAAAATGATTGAACAATAACAAAATTGTAAAATTTTAAGCAATATAAATGCTAGTTAGCTAGCATGGTAGGTAAGAGATCCAAGAACATCTTTCTGTGATATATTATTTTATTTGACCTCAGCAACCTTTTGGGCATAGATTACCTCCATGAAGACATTTTTGACTTGTAATGGTATAGAACATGGATTAACTTTAATATATGTTTATTGTGTTTCAAAAAAGTTTGATCTTTTATTTTTATTTTTGAATAATGACAACAAAAATTAATTGTGAAGATTCAGCAAGAATAGAAAAAAAGCATGTCCACTGTCCACAGCACCTGTGGGCACACTCCTCTATACCATCTCACACCCTTGGAAGAGATCTGATCCCTGTTGTTGACCCTTTAAAAATGACATGTTGCTGTCTTATTCCAAAGCAGCTTATGGTTGACAGAAGAGAATATTTAAAAAATAACTGAGGTATATAAAATGTCATTCTAGGAGTCTTTATGAGGAAGACCAAAGCTGAGCTACCAGTTAAGTAATAAAGAGACAGGGTGCAGTCTTTGCTCTTAATACTGCCTTTTGTGCTCTTTTCATTATTTCTGTGTAGTTTTTCTTCAAGAGTTATTAGTAAGACTTCCGGTTAAGATGGCGGCAGAGTAAGTAGCAGCTGCTCGATCTCTCCTGACCAAAGCATACAGGACTCCTCAAGGGGAAATAAAAACGAGTCCAGAGGAACGAAGGAACCCCACAACAGGGCGCAGCATTGAAGGTACGCAGAATCAGGGCATTTCCACACTATAAAGGGGTGAAACAGCTCTCACTAAAACGCGAGAGGAAGAAGCCCCTCCCCGACCCACCATACCACACACCTCGCACAACGCCAACGCACAAGTGTGAAAACAGGACTGGGGCAACCAGATAATCACTGGCAGCCCCTGGGCTTGTACCTGTGTACTGCAAGATGAGGGACCCCAAGTGCCTGGGGGGGGCGCTCATGGACTTTCCACGTGGGTGAAGGCACCGCCTCAGGTCGGGACAAAGGCCCCTAAAACATGGCCTTTCCCAAGCACTGAAGGCATCGCCTCAGGTGCAAATAAAGATCTCCAGCCCACAGACTTTCACCACCTTCTGCAGGGGTGAAGGCAGCGCCCTAAGAGCATCTGCACAGGCAAAGGCAGTGCCCTAGGCTTGAATAACTATCTCCAGCCCAGGCTTGGACCTCCAGTGAGGACCCCGGTTTGGACTGGAGCTCCGCAGTGGAAGCAGCCCCAAAGACTGCTGAAGGAGCCTCGGGCAGAGGGGCAGACCGGGAACTACCAGGAGGTCTGACCCCGAGGACAAGGAGACTGGAGCCCCCCGGAGCTTGCAAGGCGCAGGCAGACCCTGAGTGCAAAGACAAAGCTGAAAAGGGGCGGGGCTAACAATGGCCAGCAATAAGGAAGCCCAGAAGAAAAAGACTATCAAGAGAAACTCTGGAACATTAGACAACTTCTACACAAAGAAAATCCAGACAACAAAGGAGGGAAAACAAAAATCCAAACCTCCCCAAAAAAATGAAAGCTGGTCACAAGCTATGGAAGAGTTTAAAAATGAAATGCTGAGGAAGATGGAAGAAATCTGGCAAGAAAATAACAGTTTAAAAGGCAGAATTTCGCAATTGGAAAGTGAG
>NW_025353036.1:0-2821 GCF_016433145.1 Gracilinanus agilis
TAGCAGTACCAGATATTAAACTATACTATAAAGCAGTGGTCATCAAAACAATATGGTACTGGCTAAAAGACAGAAGGAAGAATCAGTGGAATAGACTTGGGGTAAGTGATGTCAGCAAGACAGTGTATGATAAACCCAAAGAGCCTAACTTTTGGGACAAAAATCCACTATTTAACAAAAACTGTTGGGAAAATTTGAAAACAATATGAGACGGATTAGGTTTAGATCAACATCTCACACCCTACACCAAGATAAATTCAGAAAGGATGAATGACTTGAATATAAAGAGGGAAACTATAAATAAATTAAGTGAACACAGAATAGTATACTTGTCAGATCTCTGGGCAAGGAAAGATTTTAAAACCAAACAAGAGTCAGAAAAAATTACAAAATGTAAAATAAATAATTTTGATTATATTAAATTAAAAAGTTTTTGTACAAACAAAAACAATGCAACCAAAATCAGAAGGAAAACAACAAATTGGGAAAAAATCTTTATAACAAAAAACTCTGACAGGGGTCTAACTACTCAAATATACAAGGAGTTAAATCAATTGTATAAAAAATCAAGCCATTCCCCAATTGATAAATGGGCAAGGGACATGAATTGGCAATTTTCAGATAAAGAAACCAAAAACTATCAATAAGCACATGAGAAAGTGTTCTAAATCTCTAATAATTAGATAAACGTGAATCAAAACAACTCTGAGGTATCACCTCATACCTGGCAGATTGGCTAAAATGATAGCAGGAGAGAATAATAAATATTGGAGGGGATGTGGCAAAATTAATACATTGCTGGTGGCATTGTGAAGTGATCCAACCATTCTGGATGGCAATTTGGAACTATGCTCAAAGGGCTATAAAAGATTGCCTGCCCTTTGATCCAGTCATACCATTGTTGGGTTTGTACCCCCAAAGAGATCATAGATAAACAGACTTGTACAAAAATATTTATAGCTGTGCTTTTTGTGGTGGCAAAAAACTGGAAAATGAGGGGGTGCCCTTTAATTGGGGAGTGGCTGAACAAATTGTGGTATATGCTGGTGATGGAATACTATTGTGCTCAAAAGAATAATAAACTGGAGGAATTCCATGTGAACTGGAAAGACCTCTAGGAACTGATGCAGAGCAAAAGGAGCAGAGCCAGAATAACTTTGTACACAGAGACCAATACACTGTGGTAAAATAGAATGTAATGGACTTATGTACTAGCAGCATTGCAATGACCCAGGACAGTTCTGAGGGATTTATAGAAAAGAATGCTACCCATATTGAGAGGAAGAACTACAGGAGTGGAAACACAGAAGAAAAGCAACTGCTTGAACACATGGGTTGATGCGGACATAATTGGGGATGTAGACTTGAAACTACCACACCAATGCAACTATCAACAACTTGGAAATAGGTCTTGATTGATGACACATGTTAAAACCAGTGGAAATGCGCATCGACTATGGGTATGTAACCATGATGACTTTTCTAAAAAATAAAAATTATTAAAAAAAAAATAAGTCAACAGCACTTCTCTCCAAGGCACCATGTTAAATTCTAGGAATATAAACATAAGCAGAAAGAAAGATAGTTCTTGCCCTCAGAGAGCTTACATTCTAATGGGAGAAGACAACTCATGAAAGTGAACTAGCAAGGAAGTATGAAATAAGTTGAGAAGAAGAACTGGAAGAGGAATTAAGGAAGGTTGGTCTGGACACTTCTCCAAAATGGAGTATGTGGGAGGAACTCATCAATGGAAGAATGGGGCCATGTGGGCTAAAGGGTCTTCCAGGGAAAGGTTCAGAACAGCCCAAAGATAATTTTCTCTTCTCCTACGCATTGTGAGAACATGGGGTCTGTTCACGGATACATGTTCTCCTAAGGCTATGTTAGTGAATCTATGGCAAACATGCCAGAAGAGATTGTTTCCCTCCCTCTCTTCATGTCCTCCTAAGGACATTTCTCACATGACACATCCCTCTGCCTAACAGCCCAATGGGAACCCTTCTTCCCTCTTCTGTCTTAGGTGAGGGGCCAGCTCATATGTAGCATGAGGGTTGCATGTTCTTGTTCTCTAAAAGGTTCATCATCATCTATGCCCTAAGAGACATAGAATCATCTGGACTCCTAGAGCAGAAAAGGATCTTCACTATTTTCTTCATTCCCTCAATTTGTAAGTAAAGAAGCTAAGACTCAATGAGGACTTTTATAGAAGGGAAGGGTCTTTCCAATGGCCTTTGGTGTCAACATCCCAGTGGCTGAGTCCAGCTGGCTAAGTGGACAGAGCATTGGTATTGGAGTCAAAAAGACTTCAGACCTCTATGGTCTCTTCTAGATATGAATGGACACATGATCCTTCTGTATATGTATAGCAGTATAGCAGTCCTCCAGTTCTCTCCTGGAAGAATCTCTAAACCTACATCTGGAGAAGGACCCACTCTCAGTCATCCTCACCAACCCAAAGCGCCATGATGAGGTGATGTCAAGACATACCACTAGGTGGTAGCAAAAGATAGGGAAATTACACATTTACACTAAATTAGACATACACACTCACACAGACACTCACAGGCACACAGACTCTCTCTCTCTCTCTCTCTCTCTCTCTCTCTCTCACACACACACACACACACACACACACACACACACACACACACACACACACTATAACCAAGCGTGGTCCATCCAAGGGGTGGGAGGTTGGGTCCAGCTACTAGGAGCACTTGCATTCATTCCCCTCACAGGGAGAAAAACACTTTTGTTTTAACAAACATTAAGTAGACACTTGCTAGGGTCTGGGGGCTTTGGGGATGGAAGCTATCCTTAT
>NW_025353037.1:0-5910 GCF_016433145.1 Gracilinanus agilis
CCTCTCCTCTCCTCTCCTCTCCTCTCTTCTCCTCTCCTCCCCTCTCCTTCCCTCTCCTTCCCTTTCTTCCCTCTTTTTCATCTATACATTTGGGCCTCCTGTTTTTCTCTGGTGTCCTTTGGACAAAAGCACTACTTTAGGTGTTCTTTAAAGGGAAGGACAGAGGGGCTTTTATACACGTGCCTCTGTGTACCTTCATATACATGTAAGCAGCTTCCAAGAACTGTCCAGCGTCAGCTCTATTTGCCACATCAGTTGAGCATCTCATCCTTTTAATGCCAGAGCAAGGGCACTGCGGGTGCCAGCTGTGATTCTGACATTTACCAATTTCTTTCCCTGTGTGCATGCTATATTCCAGCCAACCTGTCCCTCTTGATGTTCCCTGTAGAAGATATTCTGTTTCCTGCCTTTTAGCCTGGGCACCGGTTGTCCCCCAAGCCTGGAGTCCTCTCCCTCCCCATCTATATCTTTTGTGGTCCCCAGCTCTGTTTTGGGCTCGGTTCAAGGGGTACCTCATACGTGAAGCTTTCCTCGTCCAACCCGTTTGTTAATGCCCCCCCCCCCGAAATGCCATTGTTTTTCCTTTTTTATGTTTTGTGATTTCTCAACTGGAGACTTCTTATTTCTTCCACTAGAATGTAGGGCAGGATTCCTATCTCCATTGTCTAACACTGCGTGCCAGGCACACAGCAAATACTAAATGCCCATTAGATTGAATTTGGCTGTGTGCTGGGCCTGACAAGCCTAGCTTATGGATAATACAGATCATAGATCTTGGGCCAGAAGGGACTTCAAACGTCATTTTGTCCAGCGTCCTCTGTTTTCCAGATGAGGAGCCTGGAGAACTGAAGAGATGTGCCCAAGGTAGTGAGCGCCTGAGCCACCACGGAGTCCTTTCCCTTTTGGCTGCAAAGCCAGGGCCCATTCCACGGTGCCATTCTGTTGCAACTGTCCTGGGGCCTGTTTGCTTTATTGTGATCTAAATAACTGGTTTTCACCACCATCTGGTGCTGGCAATTTCTTTTGGTTTTCAAAATTTGCAATGGGGCCATCTCATAACGGAGGCTGAGGCCAGCCAGTCCCTTGTTTCCCCTTGTAGCTATCTCCAGTTTCCAATCCTCAGTCCACTAGCTCAAGACAATAATAGCTTACCCTGCCTGAATTCTCTTCCTCTTGCTAGATCTCTTCTAGAGATGAATAAAAATGAAAGCTTACCCAAGAGATAGGTTCACCTCCAGGCAGTCTAAGTTCATTTAGACTCCATTTCTGGACTACCCAAGAGTTTGGCTTTATACAATTTTTAATGATGTGCCTGGACAAACTTACCAGATCTTTATTCTTTCAAGTGATTCTTTCACTAATTTTCCAAGAAGGGGCATGTGATTTTTTTTATTTATTTTTTTAACCCTTAACTTCTGTGTATTGGCACCTAGGTGGAAGAGTGGTAAGGGTGGGCAATGGGGGCAAGTGACTTGCCCAGGGTCACACAGCTGGGAAGTGTCTGAGGCTGCATTTGAACCCAGAATCTCCTGTCTCTAGGCCTGACTCTCAATCCACTGAGCTACCCAGCTGCCCCAGGGAATGTAAATTTTTATTAAACTCCCTTTTCAAATGTGGAAACCGAAGTGGAATGACATATCCATGATCGCATAATGGCCGTATGATGGAATCAGCGCTCAATCCCAGGACTTTTGTCCCTAAATACTCTGTTTCCCCCCATTTGTACTAATGCCAACTCTCAGTTACCCAGAATCCTGTTAAGTAGCTCTATTATGGAAATTACACTTCATATCTACACTACAAATATCTCCGATATTCACGATGAGTCTGAGGCATTGTAAGATCTTAAATTACTTACTGCAAGTTTACAGTTTTATTACAAATTTATTACAAAGAGTATAGTTTGGTTTGAGTATTAAATGCATTTTGGTGTTTGCTAGTTGTCTAGATGGGCTATAACTCATAACATTATTGTTTATAACTATATGGCATTATTAGAAATGTATAGTTTTATTACAAATTTATTACAAAGGGTATAGTTTGGTTTGGGTATTAAATGCATTTTTTGTTTCCTAGTTGCCTAGTCTAGGCTACTGTTATAACTCATAAGAAGCTTGTTTAGATGTTTATAGTATTATCATAAATGTTTAGTTTTATTCTAAATTTATTACAAATGTATAGTTTGGTTTGGGTATTAAATGCATGTTGTTGTTTGCTAGTTATCTGAATGCTGGTAATCTTTATAATATCCCCGTTGCCAGATAAGGGAATTGGACTCAAGGATGACTTAGATGCCCTTCAAGTTAGAACATTGCTTCTGTAGGTAGAGTAAATAATTTAATTTGCTAACAACTAGACAATTGGAGATTGTTATAATTGGGGAGGGCCCATGTGGCATATTGGCTTGAAACAAAATTCAGGTTGGCCTTGGAAGGAGGAAGATCTACATTTAAGACCCACCAATGTTAAACACACACATACATTTAAACATATTTAATTTTGTTCTTTCAATTCTGAATATCCAGAATTTTGACTGACACATACAACGACACAGTACAACACAATGATACACAATGACAATATTGCCTTGTAGAATCCTATGCTCAGATCAGATCACATCTCCTATCCAAGATCTGTACATATATACTCTGGCAGGTAGGTGGTACAGTGGGTAGAGTATCTGGCCCGAAATCAGGAAGACTCGTCTCTTTGAGTTAAAAATCTGGCCTCACACACTTTCTCGCCATGTGACTCTGGGCACGTCACCTCACCCTGTTTGCCTCAGTTTCCTCATCTGAAAAATGAGTTGGAGAAGGCAATGGAAACCACTCTAGTATCTTTCCCAAGAAAATCTCAAAGACAGTATGGAGCACAGGGTCACAAAGAGTCGAACATGAATAAAAGACTGATCAACAACAATATTTAACATCCTATGGATGCTGGAATTTTAATTAAACAAATCTTCCATGAATTTTGTTTAATTTATAATAGTATCGTCTCCATTATTTAACAGGTGATTTAGTGAAACTAGTGTACCTCCCTTGAAAGCCATGACTTTACAAAGAGGGAGGGGAAAGGATGATGAGTATGGAACATTGTACATCCTGTTCAAATTCATTCATTTCTAATTCTTTGTTACAAGAGATAGCTTGCCAGGTGAGGAATGGGATAAGGACACATTCAGTAGGGACAGGGAGATAAAGGCAAAAGATATCAATAACAGTTTTAAAAGAGTGTATGTTTTGGAGAAGTTGCAGATCTGCACACTGGACATCCTTTACACAGATCAATCTATAGGTATCAAAGTAAGAGACAAGCAACAATGGCGAGGCAACAACAATGACAAGACAGTCGAGAACGTTTATCCTGGAGAAGAGAAATCTTGAGTGGAGGGTTATGGCAGGGCATTTCTGTTATCTCTGAGTATTTTAGGGGCTTGGTAAGTAGAAGAGGGATTGACTTCTTCTGTTTGGCTTAGCCACAACAGAGAAGAGAGTTGCAAAGAGTAAAACTTCAGTTTGATGTGATGAAAAAAAGTCTCCTCCATGTGCAACAGATACCCTGGAAAGTAATGGTTGCTCCCTTACTAGAAGGCTTCAAATAAAGGTTGAAGAACCACAGTAGGATATGTTTTTGGGGCAGTGCTTGTCCAAGGGCAGTTTGGTCTAGAAGACCTTGGAGATTCCTTTGCATCCTGAGATTATGTAATGATTAGATAAAACAAAAGCATACATTCTTCTGTCCTTATTTTTATGGAGAATGTCATGGGCAAAATTTTTAGATTACCAAAGGTATTATCTGGCAGAAAGGCCCCTTCTTTTAGCTTTCAAACCCATAGAGTTGCTCATTAATCTTGTTTCTACAAGAGAATACAGGTAAATCTTAAAAGTTGGCCATTTTTGGTATTGCATGCCCTAAATCCATACTAAGGGGGTGGATGAAGTCTGATGTTTGGGGCCATAGTTGGCTAAAGATGATCCGATGTCCTTACTAAGTCTGGCACTAGTCTGGTAACTTGGGCTGGGGATGAAGAGACTTCTCCCAGAAGAATGGGCAGATGAGAACAATTTTTCCAGTGGCCATGAAGGCAGCTGAAGCAGGCATTGTGGAGACCGTAGAGTAGACCTTGACATCCACTGCATTCTGAGCCATCATCAGTTGTCCTGACTTTTGTGCTGCCATTGGACTTTGATAACTGGAAGAGCGTCTGAGGTGGATGACTTTGTGCAACTTTGCCTCACTGCAATCCAATTCCTGTTAGAGTAAAGACATCATCCAGTGGTATCGTTGGTCCTCTATGAAAACAACAATTCAACAAGTATTTTAAGACTTAAATGCTCTGGGCACGATGCTAAGTGTAAGGGAAACAGAGAAAAAACAAACTAGCCCTTACCCCAAGGTACTTTCTTTCTACTAGAAGGATATAGTCCGTATACAAATAAGTGAACACAAAGCCTATGCAAAGTAATATAACATAATTTCAAGTAAATGAGAGCAAAAACAGGATAGTTTAGAACAGATCTTGTGTAGGTGGTGGGACTTGATTGGAGTTTAGAATTCTATGAAGCAGTATTGTCATTGTATATGTCTGAACTACAATTCTGGATATTCAAAATTGAAAGGACAAAATGAAATATATTTTAGTATTAATTTTTCCTAAGATATAAATACATTTCTACTAATAATATATCCAAGTATGCTTTTTGGGGATTTGCCAAATATAGATAATTCATGAGATCATATACCTTTAGGGCTGGACTGTACTTCCAAGATTCTCTAGTACATCCCCTTATTTTAAAGAAATTGAACATCATGGAATTTATACAGTATCACCAGAAGAGCAAGGAACAATTAACTCTGGGATTTGAATTCAGATCTTCTATTCACTAATCCAGTGCCTTTTCCTCTATATACAGTGGTGTGCTGGAAAAAGTTGAGGAGAAAATGTATGCCTGATAGACTTTTAAATTTTATCTGTATTATTAACATTTTCCCTATCACTGTTTTTTTAAAAAAGGTAGGCAATTAGAAAAACAACAAATCAAGCCTGAATTTATAGCATTGCTTTAAAATATAACAACCAGTTATTTTGAGTCAGTTTGATCTTGATTCAGCTCACCTCTGAGTACCCCTTTGTGCCTTTGTGACATGGCTACAATGTGCAAACCCAAGTAATGACAGAAGCTAGATAATTCAGTACATTCATGCCCACTTGGCTAAGGACTTGTTATGTTACTTTAGTAGGAATACCAATACTTTCTCCTCCAATTAGGTATAAGAGTCACCATGATTATGCTTTCCTTAAAGGAAAAGCATTTTTCATAAAAGAAAAAAAAGCTGGGTACTAATCTTTTGAAAAGACAAATATGAATTGTTTAACTTGGCATTCAAGGCCCTGTAGAATATAGTTCTAGCTTCCTTATCTAGCATCCTTTCCCATAATTTGCTCACATAAATTCTCACCCTTCAATATTCCCTTCCCCAAACTCTTATGTTTATTCATGTCTTTCCTCTCAGTCTTTGAGCTAAAGACATTGCTATCCTGGGAAACCTTTCCTAGATACCTTCAGCTTCAAGCAATTTCTTTTCCCTTTGGCCTCCCATACCACATCACACTGTTAACCTTCTGACTCAGTACACTGTATTAGGGACATCATTGGTGAGATATCAAAGCATCAACAAACACATTAGGCTGTTGATATCAGATTCCTTTCATTGAAGATCTCTCCCTCTCTCCCTCTCTCTTTCTCTTTCCCTTTTTCCCTCCTTCTCTCTCTCTCTCTCTCTCTCTCTCTCTCTCTCTCCTTTTCTCTCTCTCTCTCCCCTTCTTTCTCTCCCTCTTCCTTTCTCTCTCTCTCCCCCTTTCTCTCTCTCTCTCTCTCTCTCTCTCTCTCTCTCTCTCTCTCTCTC
>NW_025353038.1:0-1861 GCF_016433145.1 Gracilinanus agilis
TATATATATATTTCTAATCTAACAAGGGATGGAGCTACCACACTATTGTGAGGGGCTAGTTAATGTTCACTGTGAACAGAAACATTTTCTTGAACATATTTCTTGAGCCATTCTTGAAAATTCTTCAATTTATGATTGGATTTTTTTTCTTTTTGTCTTGATAAACTAATCTGTTCATGCCTCAAGGGCATGTTTGGCAATTTGCTTGTGTTTCAGTTTACTTTCAATATTAGCTAGATAAAGTTGGTCCAATTTTTGTTGTCCAATATTCCATAACATCAATAGAAGCCAACAATTGAGGACATTTCTAAGTTCCAATACACATAGTGTTTCTTTATAAATTTCTAATAATCCATTCTGTAGTAGTATTTTTCCAGTGCCCAATTCCACTCATAGATATAAATTTCCCATTTCTCTTTCCTGGATTATAATATGGGTAAGAAGCAAAAAGAAGGGCTAAAGAAGATAGCGATGCATGGATTAGATTCGAGGGAGCTCTCTTCATTTGATCATCCAAATGTTTGCAATTTTTGAGCTTTGTATCATCTGCAAGTGATTCAGCTTTGGGGATCAGGAAGAGGGAGGTTAAAGGTGAAGGGAATCCAGTTCAGCTGGGGATAGTTTGCAGTAATCAAGGGAGCACACAAAGCAGAAGGAAACGAAAGGTCTTCCTGGCCTTACTATAAGAGCCATCTGGAAATAGGTTTATCTTTCATGAAAAATATTTAAATTCTCTTATAGTTTAAGATTCTAATTGTGAAGGAGATGACTAAAATGCAAAACCTAAAATCTGTTGGTCGTTGCTCATGTTTCCTTACTGTTAACTTTTCTACAGCTAAGGTAGAAAAATGATCAAGCTAACTAAAACTGTGGAAAGGGTGACTCTTTGAAAGCTCTTAATTTCATCCTAAAGAAATTATGTAGGATATGAGATAATTTATCCATTCAAGGTAATTAGTTGAAATGTAAGACACTCAGTTGGCCAATGTGATCCTCTATAAGTGGTATATTGGATGCCATGAATCCAGAATTAATTAAACATATAAATTACACAATTTATATAAGTTATATGTAGAAAATTATATAAACTATATTATATTAATTATATAATTTAATTATATAATTTTAGAAGTTATATAGTCTAAAAAGAAACTTTACTTTTCTATAAACATTTCAAGGGTTATTATAATAATCATAATATCTAAATAATAAATAGACTACTTCAAGATAATCTAATCCAATAAGCATTCATTAAATGCATACTATGTACCAAGTAGTGTGCTAGGGACTTGGAAAATGGGGATAGGAACTAGACTACCAAATCTAGTAAAAGGAATTCCCAGGAGAGGAAACTCTCTGCCGAGGTAAGCCAGTACCTTTTTTTTACAACTTTAAGTCTTAGAGAAGAGGTCCCAGAGCACTGGAAGGTTAATGACTTGTTTAGAGTTTCCTAGCTAGTGTGTGTCAAAGGAGGCATTTGAACCCAGGTCTTCCTGGGCTGTTTGCTATCGACTGTTCCACACTGCCTCTCCTTGGACTTTAAGGGTACAAAGAAAAAAATAAAATGGTCTTTACCCTTAAAGAAAATAATATATCAATTTATTATGTCATATATTATATTTAATATAGAACCCATATTAAATGGAGTATAGTTTAATATATGTGCATATATATATTTGCATGAAAGTGATATTATAGAATATATATCTATTAAATGATAATTTAATATATACAAGCATGTATTCATGTGCATAGTATATGTGTATGTACATATTTAAATAAAATTGTATTTGTACATATATGTACATATATATAGAAAGAGACAGACAGACAGAGAGAGAGAGAGAGAGAGAGAGAGAGA
>NW_025353039.1:0-5283 GCF_016433145.1 Gracilinanus agilis
ATATATGTGTGTATATATACACTCTCTCTCTCTCTCTCTGTGTGTATATATATATATATATACACACATATACAGACATATAAAAGAAATGTTTGGAAGAGGACAGTATCATAATAGCATTAAGAAATGGCATCCATGAAGATGCCATTTGAGCAGAGTTTTGAAGAAAACCAGGAATTCTAAGAGGTGCAAATGAGGAGGGAATGCATTGAAGTATGGGAAGTGGTGGGTGGAAATGTTCAGAGATAGAAGAAGAAATGCCATATGAAAATAACAAAAAGCAGTTCAATTAGTCTACTCTAGACCATCATTTGAGGAAAAATCATATGAGATTTAGTAATGTTAAAAAGATAGCCTGGAGCAGAGGTAAGAATTTAAAATTGAAAGCTTCTTTACAGAGGCAGAAGATCTCTGATATTGTGTACATTTGTATTGATATTAGAAATATAAATTCCGATTCCACAGGTCAAGGTCAGTGAATGGTGTGTATAAGAGGAGAAATGAAGGTGAAAGAAAACTATCAAAGAAATATAGATAGACATAGATGTATATGTATATATGTGTGTATGGATATATGGATATTTATACTCAGATGCATACATACAGATATAACACATATAGGTTATGGTTCTCTATATACATATATGTGTTTTATTATATATTGAGTATAATTCAAATATATATATATTTACATATTATTAATGACAAAAAAGTAGATATCCTTTGAAAGGTTTCTCCAAACACAGGGCCCAGAGTTTGTAAATGGTATTTATGCTTTGATATATATCTTTTTCAGACCATTAAAAGGAAACTATAATTTGAAAAGTATTGGCTGTTGGTGAAAGGAACCAATATGTCCATGCTGAATCCATTGGATGTTATGACATGTTTTAAGAATTATAAGAATTACATATAACTTTGCCTAATTGAATAAATTAAACATCACTAAAATGTCAGTATCTTACTTTACCTTTTTAAGGTTGGAGAAGTGATGAAAATAAGATTATCAATAACTTGTAATCAACTGATATATTTATTCACTAATTCATTAAATATTTGTTAAATGTCTACTCCTCTCTAGGTATTGGAGAGGGTAAAGAATATATTGAGTAGTGAATGTGTTAAAAAATAAATATATGTATTAAAATATGTATTTATATATACATACATATATATATATATAAAACAGCCCATTTCCTCAAGTAGTTAACATTCTTTAAAGAATAAAATCAACAAGAATTAGTATATATGTATATATACACACATGTATATGAAGTAATTATGAAATAATATAATGGATAAGGGAGATAATAGCAATTTGGATGAGAAAGGATCAGGGAGGGCCTTTTGAAAAAAATGTTCCTAAACTGAGTTTGGAAAAAAATTAGGTGTTTTAAGAAGTTGTCTTTACCTCTATACTCTAGGGGTTTAGGTATAAAATATATTATATCTATCTATCTATCTATCTATCTATCTATCTATCTATCTATCTATCTATCTGTACATATGTACGTACTTTTGAACGTATATATCACTCAGTCTCTATTTATCTCTCAACCTATCTCTATCTCTGTGGGCATTAGAAAAAGAAGAGAAAGGACTTTGGAACTGAATGAATATGGATGTTGAGGGTATGGACTAGGCAGAAGAAAAAGATGAGGGCTGTTTTGGGGTTGTAAACCATAGTGACTAGTGCCTTCAACACAGATAGTACTGGTTGGGCTACTCAGGGAAAATACTGAGTAGTTAAGAATAGATTATCAGATCTAGAAAGGACTTTGGTGACTACTTATTCAACTCTTCATTATATAAGTGAAAAAAAAAACAAACAAAAAACTAAGTTTCAGAGAGGGAAAATAACTAAATCAAAGTTACACAACAAACCAGTGGTCAGGAAATTTGAAATCAGGAAACCTCAATTCAAGTCTAGGTAATTTTTAACAATTATTCTGCTTACATAATTTACATAGTTTAGGACATGGCTCCTACTACTTATTATATGAAGATAGACTTAAATTTACATTGTCAACCTGCTTTCAAAATGTTTTTGTTCCCCCCCCTTTTTTTTTAATCAGCCCAAGGCAGTGACTATTTGGGTAGAGGTTTAGAACCAGTTTGTTTTTGTAAATTTTTGAATATGTGTTTTAAAAATTAGATATGCAAAACAATTCTTGGTTCTCATAGACAATTTATGCTGACTGAAGATACTAACATGACTTTTCTTCATTATTTCTATTGGATATTTATTTCGATACTTCATAGATTCAGTGATCTCATCAAATCCATTACCATTTCCACTGTAGCAGGTCACAATTGATCCATAGTCTTTTTAGCTCTATAACTCTTGAGCTTGCCTTTCCAGAAAACTGTTGAGATCTCAAAATTAAAAAAAAAAAAACATAACCCTTTGTGTCTTGTAATTTTTTATGGATACCTGGGCTCTTAAATTTGTTACCCTTTACACAGGGTACATGACCAGCTGTTCTTTTCTTTTTAAAATTTATTATTAATATATCAAATAATTATCAATTAAATGTAAATAAGTTTTAACATTCAATTAATTTTTTTCTGGTCCCAAATTCTTTCCCTCTCAACCTACCCCGCACTTTGAGAAGGCAAGCAATTTGATATTGATTATACATGTGAGGTCATACAAAAGATGTTTCCATATAAGCCACATTGCAAAATTAAACACAGTAAAAAAAAAAAAAGAAAATGTTAAGAGAAGTCCTTTGAAATGCATTAGGAGTTCATCAATTCTCTCTTTCGAGGTGAATAGCATTTTTCATCATGAGTTCTTTGGAATTCTCTACAGTTTTTGTCTTGATCAGAGTAGCCAAGTCTTTCATAGTTCATCATATTTAAATATACCTCTTATTATACACAATATTCTCTTCTCTTCTGCTCACTTCACTTTGATTTCATTCATGTAAGTCTTCCTATGTTTTTCTGAAGCCATCCTGCTAATCATTTCTTATTGCATAATAGTATTTCATAAAATCATTTACAACAATTTGTTCAGCTAATCCCTAACTGATTGATATGTACTCAGTTTCTAGTTCTTTGCTAACACAAAAAGGGTTTCTGTAAATATTTTTGTACAAAGAGGTCCTTTTCCTTTAATCTTTTTGGGATATAGAACAGTAGTGTAGCTGGGTCATAGAATAGTCACAATTTAATTGTCTTTTGGGAATAGTTCCAAATTTTTCTCCAGAGATGGTTGAAAAACTTTACAACTTCAAAAATGAATTATTTCCCAAATGTCAGCATTTGTTATTTTCCTTTTCTCTTAAGTTTGTCAATCTGATAAGTACTTACCCTCAAAGACTTTAAATTAGAGAAATGCAAATGAAAACAGCTCTGAGGTATCATCTCACATGTAGTTAAAATGACAGCAGGGGAGAGTAATGAATGTTGGAGGGTATGTGGCAAAATTGGGATGTTAGTGCAGTGCTGGTGGAGTTGTGAATTGATCCAACTATTCTGGATGGGAATTTGGAACTATGCCCAAAGAGTGCTAAAAGATTGTCTGCCCTTTGATCCAGCCATAGCATTGCTAGGTTTGTACCCCAAAGAGATTATAGGGAAAAAAAAGACGTACAAAGATATTTATAGCTGCCCTCTGTGGTGGTGAAAAACTGGAAAACGAAGGTATGCCCTTCATTTGGGGAATGACTGAACGAAATTGTGGTACCTGTTGGTGATGGAATACTATTGTGTTCAAAGGAATAATGAACTGGAGGAATTCCACGTGAACTGGAGTGACCTCCAGGAATTGATCAGAGTAAAAGAAGCAGAGCCAGGAGAACATTGTACACAGAGACTGATACACTGTGGTAAAATCAAATGTAATGGACTTCTGTACTAGCAGCAATGCAATGACCCAGGACAATTCTGAGGGATTTATGGAAAAGAACGCTACCCACATTCAGAGGAAGAACTACAGGCGTGGAAACTGAAGAAAAACAACTGCTTGAACACGTGGGTTGATGTGGACACAATTTGGGATGTAGACTTTTAATGACCACCCTAGAGCAATTATCAATAATATGGAAATAGGTCTTGATTGATGACACATGAACAAATCAGTGGAAATACGTGTTGGCTATGGGGGTGGGGGAGAGAGCAAAAACACGAATCATGTAACCATGGAAAATTTTTTTCTAAAAAATTAAAAATAAATAAAAAATTAAATCTATTCTGGTTAATAAATCTCATATAAACAAGTATAGTTTAACATAAAATAGCACATGAGCAAATAGGAATGTAAAATGTTATGCTAATTAATAGAATTTTATTAGATTCATGGTCATTGGCTTTAAAAACTCTTTGATATGACTCTAAGATGGAAAGTAAGGGTTTAAATTAAATTAATAATAATAATAATAATAATAATAAAATTTTAAAAAAGATAAAAATGGGACAAAACATAGTATCTAATCACAAGTAACAAAGATACTAAACCACATATGGGTATTTTATTTAAATTGTGTTGCTTCAATATCTTTTATAAACTGAAATAAATGTTATTGTTCCATGTTTGATTTTGGGTTATTTTTAATTGTATAATGTCAAAGCTTCTGACTAGTCCAAAAGGGCAAGACTATCACTTTTGTATTACCCAAGCTCCTTAACCCTACAACATCTGTGTAGAATGAACTTTAAGTTATCTTAAAGGAAACTTCCAATTAGAACTCTGTCTGCTAAGCTAAATCATAATATGTTTTTAAAAGAGTTTTAGAGACTTGCCTGAGACATCAAAAGGTTAAATGACTTCTTCATAGTTGTTCAAATAGTATATGTCAGACAGAATGGAGAGCAGGCTTCCTTTGAGAGATAAGGCAACTCTGTATCTACCACGCACTGCTCCCTGAATTTCATCTCTAGCCAGAACAGATGATTAATAAATTCATGCCTCAAGTGATTGATTTTAATATAGCTGCCTTTAAATCAACATATGCTTGTCTATCTATCTATGGCCAGCCAGGTGATGTCCTGGATAGAGAATCAGACCTGACATTAGGAAAACTTATCTTTCTAAGTTTATGTCTGGCCTGAAATATTTACCAGATGTGTGACCCTAGGCAAGTCACTTTAACCCAGTTTCCCTTAGTTTCCTCACTTGTAAAATAAGCTAGGGAAGGAAATGGCAAAATGTTCCAGGATTTGCTGAGAAAACTCCAACTGGGATTTTGGAGTCAAACACAACTCTGACAAATGAATAATATCATCTTTGTATTTCTCATTCTCTCTCTCTCTCTCTCTCTCTCTCTCTCTCTCTCT
>NW_025353040.1:0-11562 GCF_016433145.1 Gracilinanus agilis
TCAAAGACAAACTCCTAGAAAAGGCAATCGATCACTTTGTCAAATCCCAATTCCTTGTAATCAGGTTTTTGACCACACTGCTCCCATTACTTATGGAAACTGCTATCTTCAAGGTTACTACTAAATCTGATCGCTTTTCTCAGTCTTCATCTTTCTTGATCTTTGTAGTACTTGACATTGCCAACATTCTCTGCCCTTAGATACTCTCTACCCCTCTGGGTTATTGTTGAGGTTTTTTTTTTTTTTGGACACTATTTGTTCTCTCCAGGTTCTCCATCTATCTTTTCCAAGTACTTCTCAGACTCTCTGACTGGATCACAATCCATAGCCAATCTCTTATGTGTAAATATATTTTTATGACTCTGTCCTTGGCCTTCTTTTTTTCTCTATCCTGTTTTTCGTTGTAGAACACTTCCATAAGTTTGATAATTATCTCCATGAAGAGAACTCCAAATCAACATATCTAGCCTTCACCTCTCTTGAGCTCGAGTCTACTCTGATACATCACTAATTATCTTCTGAACATCTTCAACTTAAATACCATGCCAAATTCAAGATGTCAAAAAAAAAAAAAAAAAGAACTCATTATCTTATCCAACCTGCCTCTCTTCCAAACATTCCTGTTTCTCTTAAAGGGACCACTATCCTTCTTGTTATTCATGCTCATAACTTGGCATCCTCCGCCTCTCTTCACTCTTCTTCCCTAATCAATTGATTTTATTAATGCATATTTAATAGCGATATTAAGTCAGTGGAAAAGATACCTTGCTAAAGTTGCTTGTCCTCTTAAAGAGGTACAGTTATTTGGTTCTAGCATCAATCCTCGCTCCCCACCCTTGATCTAATAAGTGACTGGCAGGTATCTTAGTTGTAGACTATGAACCTTGACATGGAGCCACTCATCTTTCAGAGGCTGGTGGCTGAATTCCCTGATAAGGAAGTACAATTGCACTTGATCGAAGCTCATGGCCAGCTGGTAATGGAGACATCATCTCTTGAGGGAGCAGCTCTTGTCCAGGGAGAATTAAAGGAATTGATGGAGTCTTGGAAGGCTCTGAAGTTGCTTGAGGAAACATTGTTGAGGTAAACAGATATTTAAGATTTTTTTCTTTCTATTTTCAAACATTGCTTGTGACCCAATATTTAGAAAAACAGATGAAGTTATTGGTGATCAATCCTCTATGTCATGCCAGCTCATTAAAGTAATGGCAGAAATCATTTGAAGTGTTTTGAAAACTGTTTCATACATATGTAAATGTCATACATGTGAAGACACCCAGGGCTACCTTTGTTATACATTCTTAGAGCTCTGATTCTCTTATTGCAGGGTCTTGCCTTTAATATTTTCTTCAATGTGAGTACAATGAGAGTTTCTTAATGTAAGTACTATCTCTACTAGTGCAGATGGTATATATTAGCCTTCTTGGTAATATGCTGTAGCTCACTTTCTATCACTCTTTGGTTCTCTATAATTTCCTTTAAGATCATTGTATCTCATTATTAATTATCAAATAGCATCAATAGGAAATATTGATATTTAAAAGTTGGGATTTTATGGCAAGGAACATGGAGGTATCACTGAAAAGACTGTCTAGTTTCCAAATAAGCTCTTGACTACTCTCTTCCTCTGATTCAAGTCTGGATCTACCTAGCTTATTATCCATTATCAATACTTGTCCCAGATATGCAAACTAATGGACCAGCTCACTGGGATGCCCATCCAACTACATTTGGGAGCCTAGGTAACATGCAAATAGAATGTCCATGAGCTCAAAAGAACAAGTTCAATGAATGTTTGCTGACTCAGTGTCCTGTTGTAGAGCCCCATAGTAAGGGTATATACTTTAAGAACATGACAATTTTCAGTATATCCAAAAACATAACAATGAGTCATGTTTTCCAGAAAGGATTCTGATAACAGCTACTTATTTATTTTTACTGACAGTTAAGTTGATTTTGCGTTTCATGATCTGCCATAGAATGACTGGAGACAGCTTCAATTGCTACAAACTGTGTATTGAGAAAACTTTCTCTTTTGCTGATGACTGATATCAAAATGGTTATCTCATATTGTCTTCTGGGTAATACCCACAGTATCTATGATCTTAGTTTCTATTAGTGTAGTGGATAGAACATTGATCTATATTTGAATCCCAACTCGGCCACTTAACTTTTGTGAACTTAGACACGTAGTTTAATGTTTCTTGACCTCAGTTTCCTCACTTGTAAAATTACAAAATCAGGAGAGGTGATCTCTAAGGTCCTTTTCAGTTTTCTCGTGAAATCATATGATTATTAATCACATGTCTTACTTTATGAGAACTATTTCTATTCCAAAAACTTTATTTGTCATCCTAATTTTTATAAGTCAAATTGTATTTGAAACTCAATAAGGGAGCTTGCAATACAAAGAAACTGTATTGTAAATCTCTTGCTAAAGTAAAGAATTCTTTTGATAAAATGAACAATCACAGCCAAATGTATCTTTTGGACATTGGAAAAATCTGGATTTTCAGACATTTAGGTTTCCTTAATGCAAAATACATCTTTATCACGTCCTCTGAAACATACAGCAAATACCTAACTATGCATTGGCCCTGTCCTATCAGTTAATTTCTCTCAGCAGAATGCTACTCCTCAGGTCCTATATAAAGGTAAGAGTGCTAAGCTACCCTAAGAAACCAAAGGCTAATTCTCATTTTGCCACTGCCTTGCTGTGGGAACTTTGGCAAGTCACTTTCTTTTTGAGGTTCTCAATTTCCCTCTTTGGGTGCCTGCTGAATAAAATCCTTTCCACATCGTGGAGGTTAGGCTGTCATAAGTCCTCAGGGAGGAAGCCTTCCATTCTTTCACTCATAAGGACCAGAGAGGATTTTTTGTTTTGTTTTGTTTTTTTCTCTGTGGGTACAGGCATTAATGATAATTGATAGCCGAGTATGATCCTTTCACCATCAAAGATTCCAGCCCCTATTTCATGAGTTGCTGTGACTGAAGAAATTCATGGCCTCCATCGGGGGTCCTCATCAGATCCAGGCAACAGATATAGTATAACACTAGCATCATCCATACCTTGCTAGGACCTGCCAAAGCTTATATACCAAATGAAGAACTACCTAGAATCCATGGTTATCTTCAAGTCTTAGTGAGGCACTAAATTTTAGCAGAAGAGTACAGTCAATTCAACAAGCATTTAGTAAACACTATGTGCCAGGTACAAAGTTAAGCCCTTTGGATACAAAGAAAAGTAAGAGTCCCTATTCAAAAAAACTCACAGTCTAATAGAGAAGACAACATGCCAACAACTATATGTAAATAAGATACACAAGATAAATTGGAGGTGATCACAGAGGGAAGATACTAGCAGTAAGGAAGATCAGGAAAGGCTTCTCACATAAGGTATGATTCTAGTTGAGATTTGGCAAAAGAGAGACCAAAAGATAGAAGTAAGGAGGGATAGGATTAAAGGCACAAGGGACATCCAGTGAAAATGCAAGGATTGGAAGTAGAGCATTGTGTGTAAGGCACAGTGTCACTAGATTATAAATAAAATATGGAAGGATTAGGCATGAAAAAACTTAAATGATAGGAGTCCAGGCATTATTGTTCCCATTTTGCTGATGATGAAGCTGAGGGACAGAAAGATTAAGTTTCTCTCCTTATCTTTTATATGTAGTAAGCACCAAAGCATGGTTTTGAACCCTGGTTTTCTGACTCCAAATCCAATCCTCTTTCCACTACACCACAGCTGCTCTGAAGGGTATCTGGTTGTTTTTTCCACAGCCAGAAGTGGAGACTGAGCATCAGTATTTTCCAAATGACTAAGTCATGGTGACCAAAATCGATGGTTTGGTAAGACAACCATTGGCTTTCAAAATGTTTTATTTACTGTTTTCAATATGGGGAGGGAGCATCCTTTAAGTGGAATATTTTGCACTATTCAAAATATAGGGATGTAGGAGCACAGAGGGACAGAAATGTTTTTCCATGACCGCTCAGTGTAAATGTGTTGCAGTCTCCTCCTCTCTTCCATCATCATCATCAGTCAACATTTATTGCATGCCTTGAGGGTCATGGGATTGCACCACTGGCTTCAAGGATATTTATAGGAACTATCAAAGATGCATAATGTCTAGGAAGAACTTGCTATACAGTACTGTGTCTTGGCTTTCCAAATATTTTTGTGAAATATGTCCCTAGTCTGTCTCTTTTGTTGTTGCATGAGCCATAACAGAGGAACACACCTTGTGAGTCCCTCTGAGAGTCTGTCATCAGATACACATAAATTAATAATTATATTAATTGGTTTGGTTTTGTGTCTTCCAGCCTTATCAGGAAGTGGCAGCTAAAAAACAAAGAGATGGATCCAGGGAAGAAATTAATTTTTTCCAACAACATCCCAAAACATGGGTTTCTCATAGATACTATGGACTCTGTTCCTAGACACCGGGGTAAGGTGAGTAAGGGGTAGGAGTTTCCAAAGAAGAGAATAATCGTTGAGCAAATGACTGGAGACTCCTGAGCCAAGTACCATGGAATATATCAACTCCACTCACTCCCCAATCCCAACCCTCCTTTTTTACCTTCCAGAAAAACACACCAAGGTTCTATGAAGAAACTCTTTGCTGAAGCCTTCCACACAATTGAGAAAATAAAAGAATATTTACATGAGTTCCCTCTTCTGTTCTCTACATCTCAAAACTCCTTGACACCATAATTTTACTCTAGTCTCTGAGGAAGAGGGGACCTTCCTACTTCTCAAGGCCAACCCTTCTACATGTGCCTTTGATCCCATACTCTCCTATTTTCTCCTGCAAACTGCCCCCACAATCACCCCTTCTCTCTAATCTTCAATATCTCCCTAGCTATTGGTTTCTTCCCTACTGCCAATGAATATGTCCAAGCCTCCTCTACCACTAAAAACCTCCTCTTCCCTCAGTTTATCATCCTGAATCTCTTCCCTTTTATAACCCAACTCCTAGAAACGCTGACTGTTCTTCACACAAAGCACTATCTTGTGTGCCCTGACCTTTGCATAGGCTGTTTTCCTCGACTGGCATGTTCTCTTTCCCTCCCTTTGACTTCTTAAAATTCTCTGTTGCATTAAAAACTCAGTTCAAGAGCTACCTTTCATATGAAGCTTATGCCCTTCCTTGCAAAAAAATTCAAGAAAAAAATCAATACAGATTGTCTCCACTCTTCAATTGCTTTTTTAAACCTTTTGTCGTTTGCCTCCTGGCCTCATCATTCAATTGAAGTTGTTCTCTTCAAAGTTACCCATGGCCTCTTAAATATCAAATCAGAAGTTCTTTTTCTTAGTCCTCATCCTTGACTTTTCTATGGCACTTGACCTGCATTTGACACTGTTCATCAGTGGGATGAACTGAGAAATTTATTTTCCTGGGAAAATTCTTTTCTCCAAATTTACATTATAAAACATTCTCCTGGTTCTCCTCCTTTTGCCTGACCACTTTTCTCTGTTTCCTTTGCTGGTTCTTTATCCATATCACATCATATAGCTGTGGGGATACCCCAAGGTTCTGTCCTGGGTCTTCTCTTTACATTTTTTCACTTGGTGATCTCATCTACTTCCATAGGTTTAATTAATGCAGGTGATTTTCAGATGTATGCATGTATCCCTATTATTTCCTATGATTTTCAGTCCTATATCACCAGCTTTCTATTAGACCTTTCAAATTGGGTATCCCATAAAAAGTATGTTCAAAACTGTCTTCAATTTATGAATATCCTTATGAAATAAGGATCCTTCCTAAATGGATGAGAGATGATAAAACTCACCTAGGAACCTCCTCAGGGCCAGTAAAGCACAACCCTTGAAATTATTAAAACCAAGTTTATTAAGGATAGGGAAATGATAAATACAGTCCTAAATCTATCAAGCTATATCTCCTCCCACCAATATACACTCCGCCTCACAGGGTCTGCTCTTCTGATCTTCTCACGCCCTTCTTATATCTCCCTGCTCTTAACTAAGACCTCCAAAGCTATCTGACTATAACTATCCTAATTTTTATGGGTTAATCAAAAGGACAAAGAGGAAGGAAGGACTCATAGGTGTATTTGGGCCCTTACCTAAAGCCTGGGGTTGGTTTCACTTTGGATTACCTTGGCCAATTGGATTTCTGGCAGATGGATCACAGGCAGATGGTCTTTATACCTCAGGGAAAAAGCAGTCCATTCCAAGGTAAACTCTCAACCAAAGAATCCTTAGTCTCTCCTCAAGATTAGGACTACTATAGGAAGTTTTGCCAGAGCAAAACCTCCTTCTAGCTCAATGGAAAAAGGAGAGCTAAAGACTGTTAATGCCAGTAAATTCTCACAATCCTTTACTCCTTGTCAGAATCCTCTCCCAAGGCTTGTATGCAAATTCTCCTCTTTTCCTCTTTAAGCTAATCCATGAAATTTACTCTATCCCTTACCTACATTCCTATACTTATAAAACTGTAAAAAATTAAATGAAGTTAATCTAATATGTCCCATTCTTAATGAGGTTATATAGATTCTCTGTGATCACCACCTTTCTAAGTGTTCATTAGCTATCATTTTGTTCTAGAATTTTGTCAGAGATTAAAGTTGAGCTCATTGGTTTATACTTTGTAGATTTCACTTTCTTCTCCCCACTTTCTCCTATGGTGGAACTCTCTAGTTCTCCACGATCTTTTACAAATTTCCTGAAAGAGGATCAGTAATTCTATCTGAACATTCTTTTAGAATCCTGTGATGTGATTCAATCTTCGGTTTCAACTCCCTATTAATCACTTTTGTGTCCTCCTTGCCCATCTAATTTTGACAGATAAGAATCAAAATAAGACTTAAAGCAGTTTGCCTTTTCTCCTTCATCCATTTTCATAGTCTCATCCACACCAACCAGTGGTCCTATTCTTTCTTTGCTCCTTCTCTTTCCTCCAAAGTAGCTAAAAATAATTGATCTTAGCATTCTTCACCACCTCATTTCATTCTCAGGTTTAGTGTTCCCTACATTACTCTTATACTGGAAAAGGAAACAGCACACCACTCTAATATCTTTGCTCATAAAATCTGGATGGACAATACTGACAAGGTGCATGGGGCCATGAAGACTCAGATAGCACTGAACAACTGAAGAACAACTCATTATTCTTTTTTGTTTTGTTTTGTTTTGTTTTGTTGTTTTAATTTTAAACCCTTAACTTCTGTGTTTTGGCTCCTAGGTGGAAGAGTGGTAAGGGTAGGCAATGGAGGTCAAGTGACTTGCCCAGGGTCACACAGCTGGGAAGTGGCTGAGGCCGGATTCGAACCTAGGACCTCCCGTCTCTAGGCCTGGCTCCCAATCCACTGAGCTACCCAGCTGCCCCCATTATTCTTTTTTTTAAACATTTATTAATATTCATTTTTAACATGGTTACATGATTCATGCTCCTACTTTCCCCTTCACCCCCCACCCCCACCCCGACCTCCCTCCACCCCTGGCCGATACACATTTCCACTGGTTTTAACATGTGTCATTGATCAAGACCTATTTCCAAATTGTTGATAGTTGCATTGGTGTGGTAGTTTCAAGTCTACATCCCCAACCATGTCCGCCTCAACCCATGTGTTCAAGCAGTTGCTTTTCTTCTGTGTTTCCACTCCTGCAGTTCTTCATCTGAATATGGGTAGTGTTCTTTACCATAAGTTCCTCAGAACTGTCCTGTGTCATTGCATTGCTGCTGGTACAGAAGTCCATTGCATTCGATTTTACCACAGTGTATTGGTCTCTGTGTACAATGTTCTTCTGGCTCTGTTCCTTTCACTCTGCATCAATTCCTGGAGGTCTTTCCAGTTCACATGGAATTCCTCCAGTTTATTATTCCTTTGAGCACAATAGTATTCCATCATCACCAACATATACCACAATTTGTTCAGCCATTCCCCAATTGAAGGACATATCCTCCTTTTCCAGTTTTTTTCCACCACAAAAAGTGCAGCTATAAATATTTTCGTACAAGTCTGTTTATCTATGATCTCTTTGGGGTACAAACCCAACAATGGTATGGCTGGATCAAAGGGCAGGCATTCCTTTATAGCCCCTTGAGCATAGTTCCAAATTGCCAGCCAGAATGGTTGGATCAGTTCACAACTCCACCAGCAATGCATTAATGTCCCAATTTTGCCACATCCCCTCCAGCATTCATTACTCTCCCCTTCTTTCATTTTAGCCAATCTGCTAGGTGTGAGGTGATACCTCAGACAACTCATTATTCTTAAAGAACTGTGCCATGATTTTGTATTTATTCTTTCATTGCTAATCCTTAATTCCATCTTCTGCATATCTTTTTAAAATCCTAAACTGGTCACTGATATTCTTGAACATATATACATATCTTTATACAAATCTCCCCTTTTCTCCTTATTAGATTTATTTCTATTTTCAGAATCTCATCCTTGAAAGAAAGCTTCCCGATTTCTTCTTGGAGCTCCTAATTCTGTAGCCCAGATTTTTTTGAGTTTAGAAACCTAAACTGAAAGAAAAATCACTATAATTTTAAAAGTCAGTCTCTCTCTCTCTCTCTCTCTCTCTCTCTCTCTCTCTCTCTCTATCTATCTATCTATCTATCCATCTATCTATCTATCTCTGTCTCTCTCTCTCTCTGTCTCTCCTTCCCTCCCTGCCTCCCTCACTGACTCTCCCTTTCTTTCCCCTCCCCTCTTCTCCCCTCCTTTCCTCTCCCTCTCCTTCTCCCTGTTTCTGTATATCTGTCTCTCATTCCTAAGGAAAAAAAAAAGATGGGGAAATAAGTGAAGGCTAAGTGAAGAAGAAATTAAGCACTCTTCCTTTTATGTATATTAACTGAATGACTTTTCATTCTGAGTCTTCTTTTCCCCATTTGTATATTTTCTAAGATAGAAGGATGACCAGATAGCAGTGGTTGATTTTTATCTCTGATGTTTTCTCCCTTACATAGAGAAGTCCACCCAAACAAGAAGAAAGTAATGCCAATTTCTCCAAACTTCTGAAAGACTTTGAACAGTGGTTGCATATGGAAAATAGCAAGTTGGTCAAGATCATTGTCATGAAAAATTCCACTGCTAAGGACTCTGAAATCAGAAAAGATAAATTGAAGGTATGTTTTCTCTCAAGTTATTATGGTGTTATTCAAATTATTGATGGTTATGTTTATCATTATTTTAAATAATTCATTAAAGTATATAGTTCTTTATAGTTTATAGCATTTCATACCCATTATCTCGGGTAATCAACAAAAAATGTCAGATTATAAAAAATTTATAATAGGTATTATAATTTTCATCTCCCAGATAAGAGTGATAAAATATTAGAGCTCAATGAGCTCTTAAAATCATATATCAATGAGTAAGGTAAAACCTTAGAATTATGGAATGATCCAATAGGAAAAAGGTCTTAGGGATCATGTTATACAATTTCTTTCCTTAATTTATGGGGAAACTTTCCTGAAGAAGCCAAGTAACTTTCAGAGACACAAAGCTAGTAAGAGGGCAGTGCCAAGATCAGAATTCTACCCTGACTCCTGGATCAGGATTGTTTGCACTGTCATGCAGCCTCTCCTTCACTGTTAGCATGTTAAGAAGAATTGTTCCATAGGGATTTATTTAGAAAAAAAATTGATATGAACTCCTATTTCTGTTTGTTCACTTGTAACCAAGTATCTTGGAAAAGTCCTACCATTCAGGATTAATAACAACAACAATAATAATCAGATACATCTTATCTAAGTTTACATCTTAAAACCTTTTTTGACTATAACTACTTTACCTATGACATAATCTGTATAACATTTAAAGAATGACTAAAGTGTTATTAAAGAAACAATAGAAGGATAATCACTTGTACTAGGACTGTTTCTTCCTGAATACATCAAATTAGGTTAGAACAAATTTTTTATATACTAGTAATAATTAGGGCAGCTGGGGGTACAGTAAAGAGAGTGCAAGATCTGGTGTCAGGCTCATCTCTCTGGCTTCAAATCTGGCCTCAGATCCTTATGAGCTATATGAGGCTGGGCAAATCACTTAACTCTGTTTGCCTCAATTTTCCCATATGTAAAACGAGCTAGAGAAGGAAATGGTAAACTATTCCAGTGTTTTTGCCAAGAGAACCAGTCAGACACAAATGAAAAATACTAATAATAATTATCACTCAATATACATGAATAATACAAAATTATATAATTTCACTGAAAAGTACATTAAAAAGTTACTTCATCTCTTAGAAACTTTCTCCAGTAATATCAGAATGTCATTTGAACTTGTTAAGTATTCTATTCTTAATGTACCAAGGAAGAATGGTGGCTGAAAGCTTTGAGTTTGAACTTTCAGATCAAACTGGACTATTGAATGAAGGCAATATTTACATATACTTTGATTTCTTGATACACATTAAGCAAAAAGTCCAGAGCAGGCCAGACATGGGGTATTTGGCTATAGTAGCACCTACCCTACAGCCAAGAAGCCAACCCCAAAGATTAGGCAGAAGGCTATGGTGCTTAACACAGTGCCCTGAACATGGTAGGTATTTAATATTTATTGACTGACTAACTTGTTTCTTTCCTTTTGTTGTTTAGTTGTATCTGATTCTTTGTGACTCCATTTTTCTTGGCAAAGATACTACAGTGGTTTGTCATTTTCTTTTTCTGATCATTTTACAGATGAGGAAACTGAGGTGAACAAGATTAAGTGACTTGCCTAGGATTACAAAGCTAGTAAATATGTAAGGCCAGATCTAAACTTAGGAAGATGAGTCTTCCTGACTCTAGGCTCAGCACTGTATTCACTCATTGGACAATCTAATCTAGCTGCCCATGTTTTCTTCTCTACTGCACTGGAAACTTGTCCAAATCTCCCCTATTTAAAAACTTTTAGTTGTCTCTATCATTCCTTTAATCCCATTTTTCTAATAAACTAGAAAAATTCTGTCTGTACTTGTTGTCCCTACTTTTGCTCTTATTCCTCAACCTTTTACACTTCAACACTCAACTGAAATTTCTTTCTCCAAAGTTACTATTGATCTTTTTGTTGGGGCTGAAGGATTTAGCCCATTCAATCACACTCTCTTCTCATGAACTCTTTCCTCTCTCCTGATCTTCCTCTGGCCTATTTCTTCTCTGATATCCTTTGATGGCTCGTATCCATGTCATGTCCCACAAACTACTGCTTTGTTCTGCTCTCTGTCTGTCTGTCTCTTTCTTTCTCTCTCTCCTCTTTCCCTCCCCTCCTCCTCTAGCTTACCCTCCCTCACCTCTTATAATTGACTTATCTCTATGAGTTATATATCTATATGGATATCTAGCCCCATTGTCTTCCTTGAGCTTCCTTCCTACATCACCTGCATCACTATTGGTGATTTATTTAAAACCGATAATCCTGGAAACACTTCGAATTCAATGGAATTCATTATCTTTAATCCCAAAGACCCCTGTTTCAAACTTCCCAATTTTTGTCAAATATACTACTGTTTTTCTCCAGAATCTCCCAGGTTTATAACCTCAGTATTATCCTTGATTCTTCATCCTTTCCCCACCCCAATCCCAGGTCATGATGCCTGGGAAG
>NW_025353041.1:0-5052 GCF_016433145.1 Gracilinanus agilis
GTGTGTGTGTGTGTGTGTGTGTGTGTCCTTTTTGCATCTTAAAAAATATTTAGACTACTTTGACTTTAGTTCTCCCTCTTACCATAGAAGATGTGGAAACATGGATTTTACATTTATCTTGTGAGTTGTATAGAAAGCAAGGAGAATATCACATTTCCTCAAGGAAATAAAAAGAACTAATCTTAGGTGAACAATGATGGGGGGGGGGGAGAAAAGGATTGTTTTAGTATTTACTTTATATTAACATGTGAGGGACTTCCTAGCTCATTTCTTGCTTTTCTTGCAAAAATGTTTATCAAAAGCAAATCTGCTGGGAAACCAGAAAACAACAAAAGACGATTCTTCTTCCTGACACACAACTTAGGGTATTTTTTTTTTAAAGATTACAAGCGATATCTGTAATTCTTTCCTCCCCCCATTCTCTCCCCCCTCCCATTTTATCCTGATGGAATGAAGAACCCTTGGGCAATATCTCTAAACACTCAAAGGGAAGAAACCCCAAATGGGGGAGGGAGGAGGAAGGAAAGTTGACTCTAAGTATAAATGTGCCAACTGTTTGAGGAGCAGTTGAGATATGGTCATTTTACCAATGTTTCAGATCTGGTTACCTTTAATACACCCCAGAGGCCAGCATGCAATGTCTTACACTAATAGGCATCTGTCAACAAGGGTGTCAGATTCTCCCACATGCGTTGGACAGTACGTAGAAGCAAAGGGGGAAAACAGCAAATCAGTCTTTTCTAGCCTGGTTAAGCCACCCTCAGAAGAAATCTGCCCAGATCTCTTGGAATAGCTGTGTAGGGTGCAGAGAAGCAGGTGGGCGAGAGTCTTCTCCAGACACACTATGGGGGCGGGGGATGGGGCTGGAGTAGGAGAGGGAGTCGAGTTTCTCCATATTTCAGATGCCCTTTCTCTCACTCGGAATTCCTGAATTTTGCTCAGGGATTGAGAGGAACGTGGAGGAGGGTCGCTTTAGCCACATCCTGGCTAAACTGTTCCTCTAAAGACAGATCTCCTCCTTTTAATGAGGCTGCTTTTTACCCAGGGAGTTTGCTTTGTTCTGGATTTCAGGAAGCCTCTGACTAGTCGACTTGCCTGTAGAGTATGGCAAGCCCGCGACTTTCGAACTGTCCACCCAGCCGCCCAGGGTTGGGGGTCGGAGAAATGATTTCATTCCCTCTTATGTACACAGAGTAATTATCTGTACCATTTACCCGTGTATATTCGGGCAAATACTGTATATATATATATATATATATATATATATCTCGCAGTGCACATTTGTATCGACAGGCTTATGCATACAGCCCAGACTGTGGAGATAATACAGTTGCCTTACAGTTCCCAGAGGCAGACGGAGTAGAAAAATGCACGCCAGGCTTTTCGTGTTTTTCCCAATTACACGAAAGCTCTCCCTCTAAACTATGTAAAATAAATGACCTCAAATATAACCACTAATTGCCTCAGAGTCAATGTTTTCTCATCACTCAACTTTATTGCCTCCCAATCTCTAAGCACTACTCCCTTGGGAACACCGCTCCCTCCCAAGGGAGAGGCCTGGAAAAAGGACACTCACACTTAGCCTGCTCCTCCGTGGGCTCGGGCGGAGATGGTGAGGGAGTAGGAAGGGCCCCCCTCGGAAGAAAACAGACCAGGGAAGTAGAGGAAGCTAAGGGTCTAACCCTGGATATCCTAAAGACAAACGGGGAAAAGGACTATCTAGCTATCGCCCCCTGCAGGTCCTTATCAGTCATTACGATTGCAGCCTCCTCTGAGCCCCCAAGTGGGACCCAATCTGCTCCTCCGTTTGCTTTGCCTCCCAATTCGTTCTTATTTCACTTAATGGCCCCTTCCAGCCTCCATCTCCGTCTATTCTAATTAAATGGAGAAGAACCGCGGATCTGGGTCTCTTTCCTGATTCAGTGCAGGAGCGGCAGCAGGTCCGGCAATAGGGAATGACTTAAAAAAAAAATAACATAAAAACAGAAAAAAGGAGGAAACAAAAAAGTGAAAAAAGCCTGGATTCCGGGAGGATGAGAAAGAGAAAACGAAAATCCTTCCCTTAACGCTGTGCGCTTTCTCCCTTTATTAAAAGCAAAAACTCATCTCTTCTCATTAAAAAAACCTCGTTTCACCACTTGGTTTCGAAGCTTCTCCTTGTTTGTGCCTGCGTTCAGGAGAAGCAGATTTGATTTTCACGCCTCCCCCCAGTGCTCACATTTAATACTAGAGTGTGACTCTCCGACCCGCCATAAATGTAGGCAAAGATACAGAACCCCTAAAGAGACGCTCTCCACTGAGGCGACAAGCCCCCCCACTCTCCCTGCTACAACTCCCCCCCCAACTTGAAACGGCCGCGGTGAGTCAGCTCGGTCTGTTTTCGGGGGACCCCGAGCCCTCATCCAAAGAAAGGCAGACCCAGATTTGAGGTCTCGATTTCTAGGGCGAGAGCTAGTTGGAAAGAAAGTTGCGAGTGGATTTCGCCGCCTCCACACCCGGCTGTCTAATAAATAGCACAACCAAAGCCGTGGCAAGTCCGAGCCGCTGGTAGCGGGCGGCGGGCTCTGAACCACGCCAGCAGCGGCCCCAGAAGCAGCGGCGGCGGCGGCGGCGGCGGCGGCGGCAGGGCTGTAAGGTATGGCTGCTATGTACGGAAATATGAGTGAGTAATTTTATAAGTAACAAAGGATCAGGGTGGAATGAGGCCCCTGTTATCCGATGTCATTTAGAAGCCTCGGATCAGCAGCTTCTTGAGCCTAAAAGTGAATTCAAGAAGGTCTTCCTTTCCCTTTTCCCAGGGGTATCAGCTAAATATAGAAATAACCTCTGTGTGTTTGCACAAATCATGTACCATTTGCTGTTGTGTAAAAACCGATTAGCTAGACACAACTGTGAAACAACTTGTTACTTTTATAGCTGCAACACGCAAACAAATTTAGATCCGTTTAGTTTTCCTTGTAAAAGGAGATTAGAAGGGTCTCCATTTAGGGACCCGCCTGGAGACCTCAGGAGACAGAATCTCGCCTCGGCTAAGGTGGCTGCGGTCTCTTTTCGCGTCGGTCCTTATTTATCAAGGTCAAGCTCTCTCCTCGCCCGGCGGCTCGCTTTATTTCCGTAGAGCTGGGTCCCGAGGTCTCAATGTTTACTTAGGGCTCAATAATATTTATTTGTTTCCCAGGAAAACAAGTGCGATGGGTCTGCAAGGGCGTTTCTTCTAAGCCAGCCGTACGCTACGGTCTCTTTTGACAGCCCAGAAACAAGCGTCCGAGGCGACAGAGTAGAAGTAACTCAGGAAAGCTAGACTCTGACGAGGGCGCCTGCGGTGGCCTGAACGCGATGAATTTACTGCCTTCTGCAAACAGGAAAAGAGCCAGGAATAGGGGCATCTCTTATGTTACGTTTAGAATTGTAGTGTTTTCAAAGGAATCCCCACCCCCTTCCCGAGCTTCCTCAGCCATTCTATCCATAACTGAGCTAGTTCTAAAATGACCAGACGGAGAAAAGGCTACTGTTTGGACCTGTGTGGAGAGCTCGGAGGAAATAAATCCGGCCCGAGCCGCACCTGCCTTGTTCATTCCACCTTCATTCTATGAGTTGTTGCTGTTGCTTCAAAGGCCCAAAGCAATGAACTGAACATTTTGGGAAATTCTCGAGCTGATTTCCGACAACATTCCCCAGTCCCGGCTTGCGAGGCTTGGCCATCCCCCCTTACCCGACGTACAAAGAACAAAAGCTTTTTTAAAAAAAGGGCTCATCGAATCTCTCTTTAAAAGCTCTGTAACGAGCCAGGCTTTTAACCACCTTAACGTAGGGCGAGGGAGGAGTAGGCAATTACAGGAAGCCTTCAGAAATCCGCTTATTAGCTGGCTTCGTAGATGACCTTATTTAGAGTTGATAGGAAATCAGATGAACTGAAGAATCCTTTCGGCTCCACTGCAAAATTAATGACAACTCTTTTTAAATGCAGTAAAGTAATTTGAGAGTCATTTATTTACCGGCTATGCTTATCACTCCAGCACAGATGGGACAAGATAAGGAATTCAAAATAATTTGAAAAAAGATCAGACATTCTAAAATGAGGAAATTTACCTTCCCTTGAAAGGGTAATTTGGGATGATGAAAAACTCCCTCTCTAAAGTTCTCCTTTGGAAAGACAAAGCTGATCTTTAAAAAAAAAGGGGGGGGGAGGGCTATTGTTTGAATTAAGGAGGGTTTTAAAAATAAAAGTGAATTCATCTGCCGAACCCTTAGCCATTTAGGTTTTTACGGGCGGAAATGCACATCTCTATCCTGTCTTTATGGCAAAAAAAGGTCCCCCCCGAATGGCGATGTCTCTATTTATACTTCCCCAGATTTAAATTTCTCTTGCCAGGCAAATTATAAATAACAAAGTTTGAAAAGGTTGTTACTTGAAACAACCCGAATTTATGAGAAAGCTAAAATATAAAAGCTATTTTAAAATCCTGTCATGGAGGTCAGGCAACTAAATAAAACACTAGGGTCAGCATTTTAAAAATTTATTTACAAAGTTGTGTACGACACGATGGAATAACATTTAGAATAACATATATATTCATTCATATATAAACAGACTTCTATAATAGAATGACACTTTTTTCGCCTTTTTGAAAATTTTTTTTTTATATTTAAAATTTCCCAACGATTTTATACACTTTTTTTTTCTCAGATAAAACTGCGGAGAGTGAACCTTCCAAAAAACGAAAGTTCAGAGCTCTAAATCTACCGGATTTGTTTTTCTTAAAAAAATAAAAACCCCAAAAGGAAAGTCAATAATTTTTATACAAATATGTACAAATGATTCCTCCCCGCGGTATTGGGTGCTGTCGCCTTCGGGACTTTTGGTTATTCGGAGTTGGTTTGTTTTTACCTGTACAGAAAGCACTCCTGTTAGCTTCGTGTTTGCCCAGATCAAGTGGGTTTGTGGGTGCCAGCAGTGGGGAGGGGAGGAGCGAGGTCAAGCTCCCTGGCTACCCCTCTGACAGCGGGGCGCTGATCGGAATGGGGGGACCTCGGGGTGCGCTGGTCCGGAGG
>NW_025353042.1:0-5748 GCF_016433145.1 Gracilinanus agilis
CGGCCCCCAGCCTCTTCCTCTTTCCTCTTCCCATCCCCATCCCAGCCTGGCTCCCAGCCTCTTCCTAACCCCCATGCCGGTCCCCACGCCGGCCCCTATGCCGGCCCCTATCCCAGCCTGATCCCTATCCTCCTCTTCCTCACACCTATTCTCCCCCTATCCCAGCCCCCCCACCCCCCAGGGCTTGGTGACTTTCATCTTGCCAGTTTCCGCGAGGGCTCCTGGAGGCTTGGTGCAGGGAGCGCTTGGCCGGAGAGGGGGACAGGCCCCCTCCAAGACAAAGAATGCCCCGGCTCTCGGGCTCGCCTCTAGGCTCTTTCCCGGCCGAGCCAGCCAGGGCCCTTCTGGGTGGCTGTGAAAGCCTCCTAAAGGCAAGTGATAACTTCTCCAAATACAACCAAGTCATGGTTCCTCCCCACCCCCAGCAGCTCCATGAAGGAAGCCTCACTACTGCCTCGCAGCCTTTTAAAAAGAAAACTTTTGCAGCAAAATGCATTTTTTGGAGTTGACTTCTCCGATTTCTAAAATGGGCGCCTGCTGCTCCCCTTTTCAGGCAGGTCGGTCCTTTGTGTTCTCTGGGCCCCCCTGGGAGTCCTCTGAGATCCCGGCTGGGCTCTGGGATGGCAAACCCTCCTCAGCTGGCTGATCCTCCGGGAGAGGGTTAAAGGGAAACTTTAGCACCGGCTGAGAGGTGTGCAGCAGCCGGTGCATCTCATTACGGAGGTGAGTAAGTCAACTTCTGCAGGCCCCAAATGGATGAGGAGGTGCACTAAGCCCTGCAATGAAGCTGCCATTTTGACAGCATCCTGTGGTAAGTGATGCTGCCAGACTGGTTCTCCCTGGCAGGGATGGACTCTCCAAAGCCAGGAGGCTTCAGCATCCTTCCAATGGGAATTTCAGGGGAGCCCCACCTGATTTCACGTGCCAGCGTCCATTCCTTAACATTTCTGGTGAACAATTTGTTTCCAGCCTTTGAAGTGACATTTTCTGAGCTCTCCTTTGCTTGCTGTGGGCATGAGCTGGGAGCCCTCCAACCCTAGGTCTAGAGCCCCAAAGAGCCCCACTGCCACGGCCTTCTTTTACAGACCAAGAAACTGGGGCTGAGAAAGGACCGCTGATTTCCCCAAGGTCACTTGGGCAGCTCCCGAGCAGAGCCCTGGGCCGGTCTTTGGGCACGCCGAGGCTCATGTCTAACAGCCCCTAAACATCAGATGGATGCGTGTGTGGCTCTTGCCCTTTGTGGTCCGGCTACGTACGTGTATCTTAAGCTTGAAGCTCCCACGTCCTTTCTGTGCTGGGGCTCGAAGGAACAACAGTTTAATGTCTTCTTCACAAGGTCTTCTAGCCTGATAGGAGAAGTGGTTACAGGAGAACTTGTTACAGAGGCCTTTCAGAGGCTTCTGCTGCATTTCTCTGGAAGGTCCTTAAAAAATACACTCGGATTCAGTGTTCAGGATTTTTTTTTTTAACCTTTTCTCTCTGACTCAGTAAGAACTTGAAGACAGAAAGGCAAGAGCTAGGCAAAGGTGATTGACTTGCCCAGGGTCACACTACTCTGAAATTTCTGGGACTAGATTTGAACCAAGTTCTTCTGGCTTAAGCTCTGGCACTCTTCCACTGGGCCACCTAGCTGCCCCTTACTCCGATTCATTTTTGATTTTTCGCTGCTTTAACTCTATTTGATTTTTTTTTTAAATCCACACCTTCCATCTAAGAATTAATACTGTGTTTTGGTTCCAAGGCAGAAGAGCAGGAAGGGATAAGCAATGGGGGTTAAGTGACTTGTCCAGGGTCACACAGCTAGGAAGTATCAGGTCAGATTTAAACCCAGGACTCCTGTCTCTGTACCTGGCTCTCCATCCACTGAGCCACCTCGCTGCCCCCCATTTGAATAATTTTGAATGAGGATGACACAAATGACAAGGCTTCACAAATTGAATTTTTTTCAGGCCTTTGATACCAGTTTTCTTTTTCTGAAAAAGAGGTCAGGTCACTGTAGATAGAATTTGAAAACTTCCTAATTGTACTGGACTCATAGAACTAAAGGGCTAGACAAGACCTTAGAAGTCTGTCATGAAGTCCTCCATCTTTATTTGACAGAGGGCAGCTGAACCCCAGGAGCCTTTGCCGTTCGTGGCACTTTGATACCTCCATCCTGCTCTTGGGCCCTCTACTGGGAAAGGCCATCATACACTCTCCACCTCTTATCATCCTGGGAAATTTCCATTTGTGTCTTTCCATGAATCCTCTGAAGGGGACCTACCCAATTCAGTTCACTGCGCGCTGTTATGCGCTCCGAGGGGCCAGGCAACTTTTCTTTTCTTTTTTTTAAACTTTACCGTCTGTCTTAGAATTAATACTATTATTAAGAGCAGTAAGGGTGAGCAGTGGGACTGAGTGACTTTCCTAGGGTCACACAGCTGGGAAGTCTCTGAGGTCAGATTTGAACCCAGGACCTCCCATCTCTGGGCCTGGTTCTCCATGCACTGAGCCGCCTTGCTGCCCCGATTAAATCACTTTTCTTACCTTCACAGAGCTTACAGTTACTTAAATGTAACTCAGTTAGTCAGCAAGCCTTTATTGAGCCCCTGCCGTGCGCTAGGCAGTGTGAGCGGTGCTGGCCCACACGTTCAAGGCTTCTTCTCATCCTTTTCTGGTTGGTTTCGTGGGTCCTGGAGCAGCCTTCAGGCTGTCTGGCTGTCTGGCTGTCGTCCATCTCTTTCTCCAGGCCTGCTGAGCCCCGCTAGAGTTTAGGCCACTTCTGCAGCCCAGGACCCAGCACCCATATCGATTTCCTCTTTACAACACTTTCAGGGACAAAAGCCTTGGGTGGGCTGGGTGGCATTTTCTGCTTTGGGCTGATGGCCCTCATTGCTCTTGGCACAGAGCCCTTCACAGACTTTCCATTTGACCCTCCTTTCCCAGACAGGTCCCTTCTGAGCCCTGGTAGGCTGGGAGCTCCAGGAGAACCTCATCCTCTGCCTAGGACATCGTTCAGGGCCTTCACCTTCTTCAGAAGTTTCTGCTCCCAAGCATGTGCCTACTCCACTATATTAGGACTCTTCCTCTGAGCCTTGGAACATCCTTCTGGCTGACTGGGATACCCCTTCTCTCACCTCTGTGGACATTGGCATCACCCTTCCCCATCTGCCCCTGGACTGTGCTGGTAGCTGCCAGCTGCCCACCTTGCCTCAGATGTCTCCTGGCTCTGGGCATTTTGTACCCAGGCACCAAAGCCTCCTGCCCCACACTGCCTCCAGCCCACGCTCTGGGGGTTCCATTCCCTGTAGGATCGAGTAGAAGGTCCTTCGTCTGGTTTTTCAATCCCTTCTAGGCCGGCCCCTTCCAGCTCCCCCAGTCCTTCTTCAAGTCCCCTCCACATCATCTCCTCTCCATGTTGTGGTTCCTCATCCCAGGCTCTGCCAGCTCCCCTCTCTGGGCCTCGTCCCTGGCTGTTCCCAGTGCCTGGAATGCTCTCCCTCCTCGTGTTCCCCGTTCTGGAATGCTCTCCCTCCTCGTGTTCCCCGTTCTGGAATGCTCTCCCTCCTCGTGTTCCCCGTTCTGGAATGCTCTCCCTCCTCGTGTTCTCCGTTTTGGAATGTTCTCCCTCCTCGTGTTCCCCGTTCTGGAATGCTCTCCCTCCTAGTGTTCTCCGTTTTGGAATGTTCTCCCTCCTCGTGTTCCCTATTCTGCTCTTCCTCCTCATGTTTCTAGTGCCTGGAATGCTCTCCCTCCTCACATTCTCAGTGCCTGGAATATTCTCCCTCCTCCTGTTCCCCATCCTGGAATGCTCTCCCTCCTCGTGTTCCCTGTTTTGGAATGTTCTCCCTCCTTGTATTCCCCATTCTGGAATGCTCTTCCTCCTCACGTTCCTGGTGCCTGGAATATTCTCCCTCCTCGTGTTCCCCATTCTAGAATGTTCTCCCTCCTCGTGTTCCCCATTCTGGAATGTTTTCCCTCCTCGTGTTCCCCGTTCTGGAATGTTCTCCCTCCTCATGTTCCCCGTTCTGGAATGTTCTCCCTCCTCATGTTCCCTGTTCTGGAATGTTCTCCCTCCTCGTTTTCCCCATTTTGGAATGTTCTCCCTCCTCGTGTTCCCTGTTCTGGAATGTTCTCCCTCTTTGTGTTCCCTGTTCTGGAATGTTCTCCCTCTTTGTGTTCCCTGTTCTGGAATGTTCTCCCTCCTCGTGTTCCCCATTTTGGAATGTTCTCCCTCCTTGTGTTCCCTATTCTGGAATGTTCTCCCTCCTCGTGTTCCCCATTCTAGAATGTTCTCCCTCCTCGTGTTCTCCATTCCGGAATGCTCTCCCTCCTCACGTTCCTGGTGCCTAGAATGCTCTCTGTCCTCACATTCCCAGTGCTGCAGCGTTCTCCCTCTTCGTGCTCCCCGTGCCTGGCTTCATTCATGTCTCAGCCGCAGCTCCCTTACCGTGTTCTCTCTGAGATCACAGGCAGCCTCAGTGACACATCCTGTGAATTGGGCTCATTCTCTGCTTTCATCTGTTTTCCCCAATTGTTCCTCTGAGGGGTTCAGCTCGCTCGCACTAAGGGTTTGTGTTTGGCTGGAGCCTGGCTTGGCCTCCCTCGCCTCCCCCAGGGGCTCGGAGCACTGCCTGCCTCACAAAAGGGGCTTAAGAAATGTTTGCCCTGCCTCGGCCCGTGCCCAGCCTGCCTCCTTTCACGTCACTCCTGAATCGGGCCCTTTTTTTAATCCTTCCCTTCCATCTTAGAATCAGCCTTGCTGCCCCGTGAACGAGGTTCTTTTTGCCACTTTTCCTGGTGGGATCTGGGTCCTGGCCGTAGTCTCCCGCCTGCTCCGGGCTCGCAGGCCTTCCACGTCGAGGTGTGTTGGAGGCCGGCCCGGCCGTTCTTCTCGGCCCCCTCGAGGCCTCGCTTCTGTGTTAGACTCCCCCAGAGGCCCGGCCGTCTGAGATGTGTCCTTGGAGGCTCCTCTCCTGTTTGGGGGGGGGGGTCCGGGGCCTCCCAGCCCACAGGGAGAGCCTCTTCTCCGGGCAGGAGGTCCTCCTGAGTTGGGCCTCTGTTGCCGCGGCCGTGGCGGGGTCTGGATGGGGCCGGCTTTCTCGGGGGTGCTCTGGTCCGGGGGGGACGTTCTGACTTGGGCCTCGGTTGTCTTGCAGGTTCCCTCTGAAGGATTCCAAGCGGCTGCTGCAGTGGCTGGAGGCGGTCCAGCGGGATAACTGGACGCCCACCAAGTACTCCTTCCTGTGCAGTGAGCACTTCACCAAGGACAGCTTCTCCAAGAGGCTGGAGGACCAGCACCGCCTGCTCAAGCCCACGGCCGTGCCGTCCATCTTCCCCTGGCCGGAGAAGAAGCAGAGCGGCCGCGGCCATGGCCGAGGCCGCCGGAGGGAAGCGAGCCGGCCCCCCGGGGATGTGAGCGAAGCCCCGAAGGACGAAGCCGGCTCCCCGCCGTCCTGCCCTGAGGAAGCGCTCGGGCCCATGGAGCGAGCGAGCGTCCCCGCGGAAGCCGCCGGCTCTCCGGAGGGGGCTCCGGGGAGGACTCCCGAGGGCCGGCCCGACGAGCGGAGCGGCGTGTCGGTGGAGGACTTCAGCCCCCCGGGCTCGGGCGCCTGCAAGTTCATCGGCTCGCTGCACTCGTACAGCTTCTCGTCCCGGCACACGCGCGAGAGGCCCTCCCTGCCCCGGGAGCCGCCGGACAGGAAGCGGCCCAGGCGGGACGGCAGCGCCGGGGCCGGGCCCTGCTCCTCCCTGCCCGCCGCGCCGCAG
>NW_025353043.1:0-7970 GCF_016433145.1 Gracilinanus agilis
GCGGAAAAGAACATGCTGTTATCTGGAGGAGGTTTTTGCAATTATGTCCTCGCCCAAGCGGGGCTCATGATCCGTATCCTTCTCCTTGAAGAGTTACTATTTTTATTTTATAGTCTTGGCTCCTAACAATTCCCCCTTTCTTTATTTTTAAAATGAAGGGCATAATAACTAAGTGCACTCCTTTTGACCGTTGTTTCCTCCAAGTCTATACCATATTTCTCAAAGCACCTTATGTTTCCCATTTAATCCATAGATGATATTCGCAGCGACGGCCCCTGTCTTAGGCTACACAGGGGGAGTTACTCGACCATCAAGGGTCGAGGACCTGTGCTATTCCCGTCATTGGGTTACCGCCCTGTTGGAAAAATGTAGACGAGTATCGTGAGGATGTTCCGCGTCTGCTATCTCAATACGATGGTATTGAACCGTAGGAAACTTATCAAGGGCTGAGTCGATGTTTGATTTAATGAATTTGGTTAGACGTTGGAAAACCCAAGGGCCAAAAGTAAGAGCTAATAAAAGAATGAGAAGTGGTGTAATAATAGTAGGGATCAGAGTAGATAGCCAAGGGGAGCCTTTAAGGAGTGTATTAAACCATCCTTCTCGTGCCTTGGCCTCCCTCTTCTTCTGAGCTAATTGCTCTCGTAATTTTGCCATGGATTCTCGGGCAATACCGGTATGGTCTGCGTAAAAGCAGCATTCTTCTTTAAGCGCAGCACATAACCCGCCCTCTTTTAGGAATAAAAGGTCAAGTCCCTGTCTATTCTGTAAAACAACCTCCGAAAGGGAGGTGAGAGATTTTTCTAGGGCTGTAAATGATTTTTCAATATCCTCAAGGTCTACAACAAGTGCTGTATGGAGAGATTGGAGATAGCGTGTTTCCACAAGAGCTGTGGTCCCGGTACTAATGCCGGCAGCTATTCCTCCGAGGCCTAAAAGGGTGATAATAGAGAGAGAAAGAACTTCTCGTTTATGCCGTAAGGCAAAAGGGTCAATAGTTGTTAAAGCGTAGGGGCCATAATGATAAGTAATGCGGGGCCAAAGGGATATAAGGATACAGAATTCAGAGGAAAAATTGAAACGGGTCCCTATAATGCATTTATTGAGGCCGGTGTTACACGCCCAAAAGGTGTTATTGGGTGCAATCAGATAGAAACTACCTAGATGCATCCGCAAAGTGGAATTACATAAAGAATCATAAGGAGAGGGTGGTTTCCCCAGGCAGAGACCGGACCTGGAGAGATCAGAAATAGTAAGCTTGGGGGGTCCGTGAAAACAATGTTCAGGGGGCTGGATGTAGTATTCAGGATCAAGGGTTAAAGCAAAAGCTTCATAGTAAGGAGGGGTAGCAGGGAGGCATAACCAACAGTCTCTAGTCTTATCGGGTTGAGAGAAATTTAGGGCCGTATATGCACCGAAGATAAGGTTGAGGAGACGCTGAGAAGTAGAAGTAGGAGGGAGGTAAGGGATTGGGTTTGGGGTCAGGTGAGGTCTAGACTTGGCAGAGATTGAATGGAATCTGGAGTTATCAAGGGGAGTGTGGGTAACAGAAGGGAACCGTACTGGCGGAAGGGGGGGAAGTGGGGGTTGTCGCTCAGTGAGAATAGTATTGGGGCCAACCGAAACTGTGATGGTTTTGATTAGGAGGCGGATAGTCATAAGAACGACATCATCTGGGCCTATCTTATAAAGGCGCAATCCCCAGGTGAGGCCATTGGTCCATCGGGAATCCAATTTCCCGGTGTTGGTAAAAGAGATGTTAAGGGGATTACAATTAGGGATCTTAGGGGGATTATTCAAAATACAAGAAGGCGGTTGAGGTCCGCTTGTAATTTGGATAAGATCCCGGTTTTTTGGGACCCATTGTACAGTACCGATAGTCTCACACCCCCAGATGGCACAGAATCCTTTGGAAAGACCACCACAAAAGTCAGGTTGGGAGAATCCTGGACAACCGTAGATGGGGAATATAGGTATCATATTCGTCCCGGACGGAGGTTGAATGGCAGGTGAACAGTAGTGAAACGAGGAGGAAGAAGGGTTTCCTAGTTGACAAAAGTCAATGGAAAGCTTGGGGAACCAAGTGAGAGGAGGCATGTTCTGTGAAGTGACCCGCGAAAGGATTCTTTGGTTGATCGGGTTAATGATTTCCCAGGTTTGTCTGGCAGGGAAGTGAGGGCTCCGACCGTGACAGGCAAGGAATAACTGGAAGATGTAGAGGAGGCAATTCCAAGGAAAAGTCATCTTCCTGCGGAAAGAAGAGAAGGTTTCTCAGGGGTAAGCCCTGGGCCATCAAGATTAGTGTCGGGGGTAAAGGTTTTGATCAGCCTAGACGGGACCCAACGGACATTATTCGCTGTTTTATCAAAGATGCAGGCGGAACCTTTTCCCCAAGTAAGGACAGGGTCAGGGCCGCACCAGAGGCCAGTGAGAGGGTCACGCCAAAGGACTGTGGCCAAATTTGATGAAGTATTCGGATGCCAGTGGCGATCAGCAGCAGAAGGCCCTTCAGCATCCAGCGTAAGGAAATTAAGAACAAAGAGGGCGTGAGCAAGAAGCAGAGTCTGATTACCATTTAACGGGTAAAGAGTCTCTTGAGCCTTGAGTTTAAAAAGAGTATTTTTAAGAGTTTGGTTTGCTCGTTCGACAATACCTTGCCCTTGTGGGTTATAAGGTATGCCTGTAACATATTTTATGCCTAATTGGGAACAAAATTGTTTAAAGGCTTGGCTGGTATAGCCAGGGCCATTGTCTGTTTTAATGGAGAGAGGTTTCCCCATCATAGACATAGCAAGAAACATATGTTTGATGACATGTTTAGTGGCTTCCCCGGATTGTGCAGATGCAAAAAGAAAGCCACTAAACGTATCAATGGAAACATGAACATACTTAAGTTTAGCAAAAGAGGGGACGTGGGTGACGTCCATTTGCCATAGATGGCTGGGAAGAAGGCCACGGGGGTTAATCCCCAAATGGGGTTCAGGCAAGAGAGTAACACAATTCTTACAATTTTTCACAATTGACCTGGCCTGTTCCCTGGAAATTTTGTAGGCTAGGCGAAGGGATTGAGAGTTGAGGTGGTGAAGCCTGTGTGCCTCTGTAGCGAGGGAAACAGGGTCGGGAGAGGGGGCAGTAGAAGGGGTAGACGTAGATGCTGAGGCAATTAAACGAGTGTGTTGATCTGCGAGATCGTTCCCAAAAGATAAGGGGCCTGGGAGGCCAGAGTGGGCACGTATATGGCCCACAAAAAAGGGACAGGACCGTGATCGAATGGCCTGCTGGAGTTGAAAAAAAAAAGAGAAAAGGTAGCGGTTGTTGGCTGAACCACAGGAACGATTTCGAGTTGGAGTAGGGATTGAACAACATATCTGCTATCCGAGTAGAGATTGAATGGAGTATCAGGCAGAGAATGAAAAACTGTTAGAGCAGCATAAAGTTCCACCAGCTGCGCGGACTCATAAGGCGTTCGGATAGAATGAGGGTGATTGTTCATGACTATGGCAGCAAGGCCAGTTTTGGAACCATCCACAAAGATTGTGGGTGCCCCTGAAATGGGGGAGAATTGGGTATGGCATGTGAGTATGAAGGGAGTAAAATTGAAAAACTGTAGCAATTTGTTACTGGGCATGTGATTGTCTAAGATGCCCTGAAACGTGGAGATGAGTATAGCCCAATTGTCATTCTGAGATTTGAGCCAGTCTAGCTGTTCTCTGCTGTAAGGGGATACTATGTGGTCAGGGGGACGGCCAAAATGGCGTGTGGAAAGGCGAATGCCTATCATAGCTATACGGGCAATCAAATCAGGGTAAGAGGCAAGAATCTTCCGATTGTGCATGGGGAGATGTATCCAAATGAGGGGAGAAGGATCTTGCCATAGGAGTCCAGTGGGAGAAAATTCAGTGGGAAAAATAAGGAGGTATAGGGACAATTCTGGGGAGAAATATCCAATATTCTGGGTGGCTATAGCCTGTTCTACCTTTTTGAGGGAAACTTCACCTGCCGGAGTCAAAGAACGAGGGGAGGAAGGGTCAGCATCCCCTCGCAGGATATCCTCCAGAGGACGGAGGTCTGCCTTGGAAAGTTGCAGGTAGGGGCGTAGCCAATTAATGTCCCCTAGAAGCTTCTGAAAGTCATTAAGAGTCTTAAGGGAAGAGCGTTTAAGCTCGACTTTATTAGAAAACAGCCAGTTGGGTCCAAGTCGAAATCCTAGGAAGGTGAAAGGGTATTGAGTTTGAATTTTGTCTGGGGCAATGCTAAAGCCATGGGCTTGGAGCGCGCTGACAATAGCCTGGGCTATAATCTGTGCCAATGAGGGGAAAGGGGCAGCAATGAGGAGATCATCCATGTAATGAATGAGATAGGCTAAGGGATAATGAGTCCTAATGGGGTTGATAGATTGAGCAACAAATTTTTGACATAGTGTAGGGGAATTAGCCATTCCCTGTGGAAGTACATGCCACTGAAATCGAGGGTTAGGCCCTATGTGATTGACTATGGGAATGGAGAATGCAAAGCGAGGGCTGTCGGAGGGATCAAGAGGGATTGAGAAAAAGCAATCCTTAACCCTTAAAATCAATTCTTACATGGAAAATACTTCAAATTGTGGAGTAAAATCTCCCTTTTGTCTTAAGACTTAATTTTAAGTTGTCACAATATATGTTATTTGCTTTTTATAAATTTCCAAACCATATTTCCTTTGTATTAACTGTCTTTTACTCTCTATAATATCTGCAGTTTCCCTTTTTATTTTAAATTTATGCTCCAATTGTGGTGAATTAGGGAAACCTGAATTTTTGCACAATCATTATTGATGTTATAAAGTTGCTATTAGCTTCTTGTTCATTTTTTCACTTTACAGAGCTAAGCTGGCAAGTCACACTTGATTGGTCACTGTACCTCTCTGAGTCTGTTCACATGAAGCTATTCTACATGTTTGTTCTTACCCATAATAATATTTTTTTCTTTAAACAAATTGCATGTTATTCCTTAGATCATGAATTTCTTCTCATACATTGCACATGCTTTTAAAATAATTTTATATCCTAATAAATTACAATGCTGTCCAAATTTTTTATATTCATAATATACTAGATTCCTAATGCAAAAATATTATTTTTGAATTACCAAATTTTGAAATTATATTTTTACCTATTACTTAATATGATGGTACAGATCTTAGAGTAACAATTTTACATGTTCATGTTTTTTCCCTAAATTCAGTTCGATAAACATTTTTGGTAGGTCTGATCATTCCTACAGTGCAAATCCTAATAGATAGCTTTTCAATATAAGTTTTGTGCATTCTTAACTTTAACAGAAATTCCATTTTTAACTAGTAGTCAATGAATTTACACAATACCACCAGTACCTATTCAATTCCTTAGCAAATATATACTCTAATGGGTAGAGAAAGGTCCATGAGTTTGGGGGAGAATGGGCGACGATTTTAAGCTTCTCATAGCTACTTCCTGCTGAACGGGGGCGGCGTGGATGATTCGCTCTCAACAAATAATTTTCTCATGGACCAGTCTCTGTCTAAAGGGATCTAATTTTGAAATGTAAGCCAATTGCATTGTTCTAATAATCTTTAAGTTAAATTTTTCACTAACATCAGTTTAATTAATGTTAGGTTGAATTCATGGTTGTTTAAAGAAGCTTTTTCACTCTTGGTTAAGCACTGAGCAAGACTGATGGTTTTTATTTATTTTTTTGCTAGCTAAGAAAGTTAAGCTGCACTTCTGTACTTCTGTACACAACTAAGAATCATTGCTTTCTCTCTGAATAAGTTTTTCTTAGATTGCATTTTTAGAATCTTTTGTAATTTTCATTAGATATATGTCTCAGTACTTAACCTGTTGATAGAATTTGGTGATGGGATCAAATTTGTCCCTTTTTCTGTCTTGATTTCTATGTTCCCTTTCTCATGGCCAGTGAGAAAGGAAGGAGAAATGTTTGACAGATTAGTTTGTTTAACTCTTGCCTTAATAAGAGCAGAGAATAAGATTTCTTTTAACCGATTAAATTATCTTAGAGTTTGAGACATTCAGAAATTACAATGTTATTTTCTGAATTTCTCTAACGCTTCTGTCTGTCTTCCCCATTCCTCCGGAATGAATGAAGAAGAGAGAGAGATTTATTTTTTCCAACCTGTAACCTCCCATTGTGATCACAGACAAACAACATATAACACACAGATTGATCAAGGACACATTTTTCCCGGGCATATCACACACACTCTGACAAATATAAAACATAAATTATATAAGCTAGATTTTTCTTTTCATCCTGGCAAAAGATCAATTGTTACAATTCATATCTCCATGACTAAAGAATTCTGTGAAAAAGAATGAGTCAGAAAAGGGTTAATTCTTAACAAGGAGCTGGCTGACATATAATGAATTTTGTTTCTTAATTACCTTTCTTCATGCTTCAATAAGTATCCTAAAATAAATACACTTTTGCTTTTTCATTTTTCTATGAAGTGGGATTCTGATACCTGCCTGAATAATTCCAGGTATGCCACATTACTGGAAAGACTGGTTTAGCTAAGTGAAAATTGTTAAAACTTTTTACATTGTCTGTGGCCATTACCAATTGGACTCCTTCCAAGGGAGAAAGAAAAAAAACTATGACAGAACTGGTTTTTCTAGCTGAAGCAAAGTAGCCAGCTGCTTCTAAAAAGGGGGGCAGAGAGGAAAATTTCTGGTCACTTTTAAATTTGCCGTTTAGTCCTAGAGAAAAATACGCTTTTCCTGGTGTCCTTCTAAGAAGGACCCAGTGCCCTAATGCTTAATTTTGCCCGAGGGGGCCATTGTTATGGTAACGGGCTGCCTCCTCCTCCAATTCTTTTTGGTAGGCAGGATTAAGTGTGCTTTCTTGAGGAGGGTCTGTATATAGAACTGGATAAAGATGTGGCTTTGTTTTTGCGGGGACGAGGGGTTCCTCAAGAGAGGGGTTTTTGATAGGTTCGTCTAAAAGAGACGAGGGGCGCTCATTCTTTTTAAAGGGCAAACTCTGTTCCTCAATTGAGCTCATTTCTTCAGTTTTAATTTTAGATTCCAAGATAGCGTCCTCAGCCAAGCTGAGGAGGTGCGAGACTTGTTTACTAGTGTCGGCTTCTTTAAGAATGTCACGGATCAAGCCGTAGAAAGAAAAGTAATCATCTGGAATTTCCCGGCCGGATCTTAAGAGGCCGTTTAATTCTTTACCCACTTTGTTCCAAGTGAGTGGGTGAATACCTGGGCCATGTAGTATGAGCCAAGGGCAATGTTTTTCTATAAAGCAAAAGAACCGGAATAGATTTTTTTTCTTAACCCTAATACCTCTCTCCCTGAGACTACTTTTTAATTCTTTAACAAATAACACTTCTTTCGAGAGTGTCTTTCCCATCATTCACGCACTTGCGCTTCCCCACGTTCTCGCCAATCCTCTCGCGAGGGTATGGAACCGGATACTAGCGGGTCAACACTCACTAATGAGCCGAGGGGTCAGTCAAAGTCGGTCCGGCCGAAGCCATCCACTCACCCCGGAACGGGATGGACCACGTCGCTTGGGCTCGGGTGTACAGTATAATCCCCCGTCAGGCTCCTTCGTCAAACGAAGGCACCCTCTGGCCCGGCACTCTATGGCTTTGTATGCGATTCGTGGACTGACCCACACGGAATCTCTTTCCTCACACACACACACACATTACCCAGATCCGACACTTCTTGGTTTAATGCCTATGGTGATGGGACAACTTACCCTACCTCAAGGTTGTCCGGTCAACCTCTACCCGTTTACTTTAGTTCGCGGCCGCGAAATGTGTTCCTCAGTTGTCCGGTAAGCTGTTTTCTCCGTGCCCCACACGTTGGGCGCCACTTGTCCGGAACCAGCCGGATACAACCGTGGGGTCCGTGAAATAGCCACCTGAAAGACCATAGTGGGAGGGAGGGGAGACCAAGCACGCAAGAAGACAAGAGAGTCTAATG
>NW_025353044.1:0-8742 GCF_016433145.1 Gracilinanus agilis
TCTCTCTCTCTCTCAGGAGAGCAGAATGGTGGCCAATTGCTGGTCCTAATTTCCTGCTTTTTCTCCTGGCAGGAATCAAAGTTTCCCTTGGAGAAAGGTGGAGGGGGGAGATGCTAAAGTTATATCTGTTTTTCCTCCCTTTCCTCCGCACACACATGACCACCACATTCTACATAAGGAATCAAGACTTCCCCAATATAGACCACACTCAGAATAGAGACAGTGTGTGAAAGGAAATGAAAATCAGGATTGTCTAAAGAAGAGATCTCGCTGTCCCTATGTAAGTGCTGGAAGAAGTTGAAATCAAAGAGGAATCAATAGAGACTCCCTGGAGGAAGCGAACAGGCAGCTGGAACCAGAAGTCATCATGTAGGAGGCAGGAATGATACCTAAGACTTGTTGGGGGTCTGGGGAGAGGAGGGTTGACCCAAGCATTTATTATACACCCAATCTAGGAGTTAGGTAGCACAGTGGGTAGAGTGCCAAGCCTGGAGTCAGGAGAACCTGGATTCAAATCTGACCTCAGACACTTCCTAGTTGTGTGATCCTGGGCAAGTCACCTAACCCCAATATCAAGCCAATATCACTCTTCTGCCTTGGAACTCATTGATTCTAAGACAGAAGGCAAAGGTTAAAAAACAAACACAACCTCTCTGTGCCAAGTGCTGTGCTAAATGCTTTACAAATACATTTTCTCTATTCTATTACAAAAACGATAATATGGAAATAAGTTAAACCCAGTGGAATGGCTCGTCAGCTCGGGGAGTGGGGACGGAAGAGGGGAGGGAGAGAACACGAATCATGGAACCTTGGGAAAAATATTTAAAAAAGAAAATTATATTAAAAATAAAGGTCAAAAGGAAACAATAAAAAACCCCAATACATTATCCCTTCGATCCTCATAATAATCCTAAAAGGATTATTATTATTATCTTCATTTTACAGTTGAGGAAACTGAGGCAGACATAGTGAAGTGATTTACCCAGGGTCATACATCTGGTAAGATCTGAACTCAGGTCTTCCAGGATCAGTTCTCTATGTGCCCCCAAGCTGTCAGGCAGGAGTGGATTAAGTGGCAGAGAAAGACCTGGAGTTTTTTGGACTCATCTTGAGCTCTGGAGCCCTCTGGCAGCAAGCTGGGCCCTGGATTCAAGAGTCATGCTACCTAGCTATGAATGCTAGTCATCTATAAGATGCTGGACGGCTCGCTGCCCCTCTCTGGACCTCAGTTTCCTCATCTGTAAAATGTGACGTCTTAGATGATCTCTAACAGTCCTTCTGGGCTCCAAACCTCGTGATCCCGAAGAATCCTTTAAATTCTTCCCGGACTGAACCCAAAGGACCCCGAGATTTAGCTCCGAGGCAGAGACCCGTAGTCTCTCCAATGTTGTTTGTGCAAAATAAGGTGACCAGAATTTTTTTCCCCCTAGACAAACCCAGGGACATGGATTTGCATGCAGTTTTAAATAAATCAGGGCCGCATTTGCATACATTTACATGTTTGTCTGGCTGTGAGGTTCAAGAGGCTCAGATCCAGTGTGTATAAATTGAAGTGAGTACATTAGGGCCACCCTGACTTTGCCTGAACCCTCTAAGCAGGGCTAATGGCGCCACGCCGAGAGGCTCTCTTTGCAGCAAGAGAGGCTCCTGCTAGACTCAGAGAAGAACTCTCGAGCCCCCTGGACACAATTCTGGGGCAGAGGATAGTGGGGGCCAGGGGGGGCCACCCCAAAGCTTATAGGGAAGGGCTGGGAGGGGATGGAGCCTCTCAGCTGCCACCTTTGGGCTATTCCTCTCAAAGAGCCAGAGCCAGTCAGAAAATAAGCATTGCTTAATTGCCTACTGTATACCAGGTGCTGAATTCTGGGGATATGAGGAAAGGTAAAAGAAATGGGGGAGTCAGCTTGCAAGCAACTATGTACAAAAGGGATATCCAAGCTAAACTAGAGATATCTGATAGAGAGAAGGCAGAAGTGACTCGTTTAAGTGACAATGGCTAAGCCTCGTCTCAAACAAAGCTGGTCTTCTTAGAGTGCTTTTAGGTTTGCACGGCATTGTAGATACACGACTTTATTTGATCCTCACAACAACCCTGGGGGGTGCTGTTACTATTTCCATTTTTCAGATGAGGAAACTGAGGCAGAGGGAATTTAAGTGATTTTCATAGCTATCAAGCATTGGAACTGGAACTGAATTTGAACTCATGTCTTACTGGTTCCGAGTCCAGTGCTCTATCCACTGTGCTATGCATTGAAGTCTGGACTCTTGGGCCAGTGCCTTATCCACTGAACTGTGTGGCCTACATTGCGGGAAATGTCCTTAGGAGACTTGGGCCTGGTAAGTGGGGATGCTTGAGGAAGCGAACCCTGTCCCCCTTTGTTCTCTCCTCCCAGAGCCCCCAGAACCGTAGGTGGGCTTGGGATCATAGGAATGCCATCTAGTCCTAAGGGGGACCTCAGGGCTCATCCAGCCCCTCCATGTGAGAGGTGAGGAAAGTAAGATCGGGACGGGGCAGGGGACTGGCCCAAGGTCACTCTGGGAGCAAGTTACAGCAATAGAGGTCCTAAGACTTAAAACCCAGGGCTCTTCCCTTCCCTCTTTGGTAAACAATGAGGGTGGAAGGGAAAGCCCCTGGCCTTCTTCCTTTTTTCTTTTTTTATATCTTACATTGGCCTCTCACCATCATTCCAGGTGAACACAATCATCCCCCCCATTTATGCTTTCCCCTAGCGTGGCCTGGTAACCATGGCAATGGCACTATGGCAACAAGCACACACAAAGAGGGGGGAAAGACCCAAAGTCCTGGACCTGGGGATGCCTGGGAGGGAGAAGGGAATCCAACTCATTACATCCTCAGGAAGCCCACTGTGGGAGGGGGCACACACAGTCCCTCACTTTGGGGAGCCCTCAGTTTGAGAGGAGAGAGTCCCTAGGGTGGGGGACTGTTTGGGAGTGGGGAAAAGATGTCTTCTGTATTCAGGGAGCCCCCAGGCTGAAGGGAGAGGATATCACCCCTATTGTCAAGGAACTTCCAGATACATTCCTTGTCCTTAGGGAGCCCCTAGTCTGAAGGGGAGACACATTCCTCGTCTTCAGGAATCCCCTAGTCTGAGAGAGGAGGAATAATACTCCCTGGCCATAGGAAGACTCAGGACAGCAGGAGAGCAGGAGGTGAGGGAGAAAACACAGTCTGTTCTCCAGAGGTTCTCATTTTGAAGGGGAGGAAAACTCAGACTCTGTCCTCAGGGAATCTTTGGTCTGAGGGGAGACGCTTTCCTTGTCCTTAGAGAGTCCCTGAGGTCAGGGACTGTTTGAGGGTACGAGAAAGATATTTTCTGTCTTCAGGGAAAAGACTTGTTCTCAGGGAACCTCTGGTCTGAGAGGAGAACAGTCTCTGTTCTCAGGAAGTCCCCCAGTCTGAGGGGGTGACACGTTCCTTGTTCTAATGGAGCCCCTAGTAAGAGAGGAGAAACAGTTCTTGTCGTCAGCAAACTCCCAGTGTGAGGGAAGAAGCATTCCTTCAACCCATGGAGCCCCCAGTCTGAAAGAGGAGAAACAGTCCCTGTCCTTGGGAGTCCCCAGTTTGGGGGAGAGATCTGAAAAAGAGGGAGAAAGCCAGTCTATTTCCCATTCCAAAGGAAGTGATTATATTGTGCAGCGAGTACTCAGAGATGGCGACCACCCAGAGAGATGGAGCGAGCAGAACCAGGAGCAGTGAAGAGGGAGAATTTGCTGGGGATGGGACAGTTCTTTGAAGGAGAAATGGGGTTTGACTGGCAACAGACCAGCATTTTCTAGGCACCTTCATTAGAGGGCTCAGAGCTAAGATCCAGTCTCCAGGAGGGCCACCTTACTCTGCCCCCCTCTTCCTTGCTGGTTTAATGAGTTGTTCTGATCCTGGTCCTATAGCTAGTCAGAGGTTACAGTACATTTGGAAGGGCTGGCAGCTGGGCACAGGAAGGAAGAATGGTCTTGATGTCTTCTATTCTAGAGGAAGTCAAGAAGCTATTCTGAGAATGGAGCTTCATGATGTAGGAGGAAAAAAAAATCACTGACTTTAGGCTGAGAGGACCCTGGTTCAAATTCTGTCTATTCCACTTATTCTCTGTGACCTCAGGCAAACTACTTCCCTCTTTTGGCTCTCAGTTTCCCCCTCTGTAAAATAAAGAAGGTCAAAAGCAGTGATGGATAAAGTTCCTTTCAGGCCTATATCTTTAACTTAATTCAGGGCCAGAGGGAGGCAGGGGAATCAATCTGTTCTTCGAAGCCTTCAATCCATCTAATGGGATCCTCTGATGAGTCTGATTGGATTTTTTATTTTCGATATTGCAATTATTAGCTTGATATTCCTGGCAACTCAAGCTTGAAATGGGGCTGCATATAAGTGGCTGTCAGGAAGGGAATATGACTAGATTATACCAATTAGCTAATATTTTCCTAATTAAACAACAAATGCATCTATTGCGTTTACAGGAGGAAAAAAAAACACCCAAATAAACACCCAACAATCCCAAGTATTATCCCCATTTTGTTTCTCAGCCAATCGGCAACTATTAACTTTGGGTGCTGGGAGGTTGGAAATCCGCAGATGTTTGCAGGGTTTAGAGCCTGAAGGAGTTTCAGAGGACATCTAATCCAACCCTCTCTTTTGACAGAGCTGGAAACTCAGAAGTTCCAGAGAAGTGATTGGTCCAAGGTCAGTCAGCTGGTCAACAAACCTTTATTAAGTGGTTCTTGTGGGCCAGGTACTCTGCTAGGAGGATGCAGAGAAAGCCAAAACCAGTCACCCAGCTGGAATCCAAGACTCCTTTCCAAACTGGTCCTTGGTGTCACACAGCTCACAAGTAGCATAAAATCTAGGTTCTGTGAAACCCGCCAGGCTTTCCACTCTGACCCTGCTTCCCATGGGCAGTTCTCCAGCTGGGAGATGGAGGAGATTCAGGCTACACTTGCTTCTAATTAGGCTTCAAACTGGGTCAGCGAGTCGCTTGGCATCAGGGTTCCTCATAGCTACCTTTAATTTCTTCTGCTGCCCCTTGAGCCCCCATCGGTGTGTCTCCTTATGAGGTGGAGTGTAGCCGTTGTCACAGACAGGGTCCCCATTGGCAGAGCAGCCTCTTGGCCACCCCTCAAACCAGACAGAGGAGCTCTGAGGATGAATTGGACAGTGACAGAGCTGAAAAAACTCTTAGAGAGTCAGTCCCTTCACTTGGCAGATGAGGAAATGGATGTGCAGACAGAGGCAGTTTCTTTCCCAGAATTACCTGGTAGAGGGCTCTGGGTACCACACCACACCGTTCAGTTTCACAAGTATATCAGGTAGCATCCTTGAAGTTTGGGATACAGTGACAAAAAAGAAGATGATCCTGCCCTCAAATGGGTTACTGCTGCTGCAGTATGTATATTGATAAAGTCAAATTAAGGCAGTTTGTAGAATGAGATTGGGGCATTCCTTGTTGCCTGCAAATGTGGAGAACAGACAAAACAAGTTCTCTCGTTCTTGCCTGAATTGTAGATCTAAAGCTGGAAGGGATCTCAGAGATCATTTGTCATTTTAGAGATGAGGAAACTGAGGCAAAGAGAGGTTAAAAGTGAATTGCCTAGTCACACAACTGAGGCAGGATTTGAACTCAAGACATCCTAGCTCTGAGTCCATCATTCTATTTATTGTATCACTTACTCTCTGTAGGACAGAGGAAGGAACTGGATGCTGGATGCTAGGGAGCCTGAGCCATGATAAAGGCCATAGAGATGAGCATTAGAAGCAGGATTTGAGGTCCTGAGGTCTTCTGATCCGGAACCAGTAGTCTTTCTTTCCTGGTTTTGGGGAGGTCAAAATGACCAAATTATCAAATGAGATAATCTCACTGTGGCTGGCACATAGTAGGTGCTAACAAATGCCTGCTTCCCTGCCCCCATCCTTTTCTCCCTTAACCACATTGCAGCTCGATGTGTTTGTCTGTGATGGGTCTGTGGGGGTGCCATTAGGGGGATGGAAGATGACTCCTACATGCCTCAGAAAGTCCTCTCTCCATCTTCCACCCCCAAACCAGACTTCTAAGTCCTGCTCCCCAGAACCAATCCCAAGCAGCAGCTGTTCTCAGCAACGTGGTTAGCTCTGCTCTGGTGAATTTGATTATCTTGAGCAAATTAATTTACTTTAGCCAGTGCAGCCACCTAATTAAGACATTTCCCAGGGCCATGTTTGGGCTGGCTAATAAGGTGGGAGCAGTTGGGTTTGCTGTAAGAAAACATTTGGGGTGAAGTGGGAACCCGGAGTAACCCAAGCACATCAGCCCTGGGGTCCCCCTGAAACCAGCATGTCAGAGGCTATGGGAAGAGAATGACTTTACCCAGGCAATTTGTCCACCCCCTGCCTTTGGGAGGCTTCTGGGATATGTACACAAGGGAGACTTCCCAGTGTCTCTTCACACTGGAAAACTCTTCATTCTAACCTGATCCAGTCTCTTTTGCAGTGATCAGATCATTGAGCTAGAGCTGGAAGAGATCTTTAAACCATCTCAGCCAACTCCTTCATTTTACAGATGAGTAAAATGAGACCCAGGGCAGCTAGGTGGTGTCATGCAGTAGAGAGAGTCAGACTCACCTTCCTGAGTTCAAATCTGACTTCAAACACTTCCTAGTTGGGTGACCCTGGGTAAGTCACTTCAACCCTGTTTGCCTCATTTTTCTCATCTGTAAAATGAGCTGGAGAAGGAAATGGCAAACCTGGGCAAGTCACTTCACCCTGTTTGCCACATTTTTCTCATCTGTAAAGTGAGCTGGAGAAGGAAATGGCAAACCAGGCCATTATCTTTGCCAAGAAAACCCCCAAATGGGGTCACAAAGAGTCAGACATGACTGAAATGACTAAAATGATAACAAAAATGAGATTCAGAGACCCTTGCCTGACATCGCTGAGGTGGTAATGGGGAAAGTTGCTACAGTTCCTTACCAGAGACAGAAGTCACTTGTCACTACAGAACTCTCCTGTCCATGCTTGAGATGCAACTCAGTGGTAGATCTGGCCTTGAGCTAGAAAGCCCCAGATTGGTTTAATTAACCTTCCATCTGTAGCCTAGTCTCTTAACTTTCCAACTGTGGGAAGTGTATTCTTTGGGCACTGCCCCCATTTGTCCTTTCTTCATTGGAAAATGCTGACATTCTATTGCTAAGGGAGGAAAAGCTATAAAGTATATTGTTTTTGTTTATCTGTGTAAATGCTATATTCCACCTTACCAGGGTGTAACAAGGGTGGGGTGGCTGGGGTTTGCTCCAGGGCATCGATATTTAAAGGGTACTGACAACATTTGAGACTGTTTATCTTAAGCTCAAGTTTGCAAGAATAGTGAGTTCAAAAAGTGGATTCCTCCTTGGTCTGGTCCTGTCTTGTAGCCCATTTCCTAACTTTCTAGTCCCATCTCTGATCTATTTCTTTTCTCATCCAAAAAAGACTATCCTAGAGTCTTGATGGGGCAGCATAAGTGGCTCAGTAGATAGAACACTAGGCCCAGAGTCAGGAAGATTTTGAGTCACTTATGAATGGAATGGGCCTGGCCAATGATGGAAGAATCTGAGGAGACAAAGGCCCATTGGTGATGTCTAGTCTGCACCCAGGCATACATATGGATTCTCTCCAAGCCAGGATTCTATCTCTCATTGTGGTCTGTTTTGGTGGACGCTGGTGCTCCGGATGTCTTCCTGGCTTCCTTGTACAGCTCATTATGAATCTATTTTTAGGAGTCTCCTTGGCCCTTAGAGGGACACATGAAAACTGAGGAAGCCTTTAGACCTTTCTGGGGCTGAGAGATGACTTTTAAAGGCCTTGAATTTAGAGAACATCTAGCCTAACACCCTCATTTTGTGGAGAAGATACTAAGGTCTATCAAAATTTAATGACTTGCCCAAGGTCACGTGGATGATAAATAATGGAGATGGGGCCCCAGTCCAGGCCTTCTGACTCCAAATCTATCATATCAAGGGTGCCCAACTCAAATAGAAATAGATCCTTGTATGTAAATATGTTTCTATACACACAGACATAGAAAATAGAAAATTAACATTATCAATGTTGTATTTTTATTTACTTTGTTAAACAATTCCAAATTATACTAAAAAAAATCCCTTATCTCCCATCTTAGAATCAATACTGTGTATTGGTTTTAAGGCAGAAGAGCACCAAGGGCTAAGCCCTGGAGCAATGGTCCGCAACCTTTTTGGCTGTGAGAGCCATAAATGCCTGTGGAAGGAGGAGGATGGTGGCAGAAGGTGCTGGAATATGGGGCGGGGGCTAAAGGGCCCCCTGGGGCACATCCTGGGGCTCTGCCAGATATGGTGGAGCCAGATATGGCTAGAGAGCCGAATGTTGCAGACCCCTGCCCTGGAGGCTAAGTGACTTGCCAGCAAGGAAGTATCTGAGGTCACAATTGAAACTAGAACCTCCCATCTATGACCTTGGCTCTTAATTCACTAAGCCACCCAGCTGTCCTCTTTCCAATTACATTTTAAACTGGATCAACAGAACCCAGGAGTTTTGTGGCCCAAGTTGGACACCTCTGTTTCTATCATATTGCCTTCATGAAATCATTTCCCTAAGAAAATGGGCTTCACACAAAGGCTGTCTGATTCCTGAGTCAATCCTTTTCTTATCATAACTTTTGGCGTTACCTTGTATAGTGTCTAGTGCAAGGAAGGTGCTTGGCCTATGTGGCATTGATTGGGATAGAAGAGTGGGGGAGAGAG
>NW_025353045.1:0-8086 GCF_016433145.1 Gracilinanus agilis
GAGGAAGGGTGAGGAGGAGAGGAAGAAGGAGGGGGAGAGAGAGGGAAGAGAGAAAGGAAAGAGAAGAGAAAGAGAGAAAAAGAGGAGGGGGAGAGGAAAGAAAGAGTGAGAGAGAGAGTCAGTTCCAGACTAGAGTCATATCATATCTAGATGGTCTTTTAAATAGTATTGGTCTAGGAGATGTGATTTTAAAGTTCACCCTAAATTCCTGATTGCTGTTTCTTAATGGGAGTAGAGGGACTCCACATTCTATATCAAGGCTCGACTCTCTGCCCACTAAACACCAGTTCCACAATGAACACACACAGCAAATAGGAAATAAATACATTTATACAAGTCAATAGCAAAACAGAAATGAGAAAACATGCCTGTGAGCATACATACCAGACAATAAAGAGTGAAGGAGCTCAACTACTGGGAACAAGGTAACTGAAGTCAAAAAAGAGAGAAATTCCCAGATCTCAACTAAAAGGAAATTCCTGTCTCTCATGTGTAAGCTGAGAACAGAGCCGTGACTGAAGTTCCATCTGCTAACCTCTTCCCAGAGTCCTTTTCTCCCTTCTTTAATTCAAAGACAAGTTGGCTGTACTGATCTTCTCTCTCAAAGGTAATGGCCAAAAGAGGAACTCAAAGAAGACTGAGGACCCTGGGAAGGTTGAGCAGCCCCAAGAGACTGAAAAGCCTCCATCTATCTTCCCTCCTGCTCTAGCTAACTCGGGCTCCCACTTGCCTGTAAGCTCAGTGCATGAATCTCTACCAAAAAGGAGAGAGTCCCATTCTGATGGGCTTTGGAGCTCAGATTACATTCCAATCTACCTATATTTCAGCTTTTCATTCTCTGTATTTACTCTTCAAGAAAGCTTGATAAACATCCCTGCTGTGGGCTTGGTCCAGAACTTGAGATGGAGACTCCTTCATAAATCCCTAAGTCTGAGGAGGCAACTAGGTGGCTACAGTTCATCTCTGTGTGACCCTGGGCAAGTCACTTAACCCCCATTATCTAGCCCTTACTCACCTTGGAACCAATACACACTACTGATTTGAAGATGGAAGGTAAGGGTTTTTTTTTTTTAAACCCTTACCTTCTGTCTTAGAAGGTTAGCTACCCCCTAATAAGGGTTTAAAAACACCAAAACTCTAAGGTACAGAGCAGAGGCCAATCTGTATGGATGGAGGGTTTCCTTACTGGGAATCTCCCATGCCAATAAAATTATAGGTCCAGTAAAAAAATAAACAAATGGTGGGCAGCTGGGTGGCTTCATGGATAGAGAGCCAGGCCTGAAGATGGGAGGTCCTGCATTCAAATCTGGCCTCAGATACTTCCTACTCTTGTGATTCTGGGCAAGTCACTTAACCCCCATTGTCTAGCTGCTCTTCTGCCTTGGAACCAGTATCTAGTATTGATTCTGAGACAGAAGATAACGATTTAAAAAATAAACAAATTAATTAATTAATATCTCCAGTACTTTGCATTCTGGAATTGCTTCATAAATGCTAGTGGCATGTATGAATGAATAGAAATGAAGTATTATTATTACAAATCTGAGTGAGGGAGCAACTAGATGGTCCAAGAGTTTAGAGAGCCAGGCCTGGAGAAAGGAGGTCCTGGGTTCAAATGTGACCTCACATCCTTCCTAGTTGTGTGACCTTGATCAAGTCATTTGACTCCATTATCCCTCTTCTGTCTCGGAATCAATACTCAGTATTGATTTTAAGGCAGAAGGTAAGGTTAGGGTTTTAAAAAAAATTCAAACTGAAAGAAAACCTTACATAAGTGCCTATTGCCTTCTGAGGTACAAATTTACTCTGAGTGGGTAGCTGGAATGAGAAATCACAATTAATTGGCCAAGATGAAGAAGTCAACAATGACCAAGTGACCCAGAAAGGAGCCCTGGAGACCAGCGAGTCCACAGCCTTCATTCTATAGATGAGGAAGCCAAAGCTCAGAGAACGTGACTTGCCCACAGTGGCTTAATGAAAAGGCCACTGGGGATTAGAACTCAGATCTCCTGTTGATGTCTAGGTTTCTTTCCACTGACCTACATTGCCTCTGGAAAGTGCTTTATTGATGAGCAAGAATGACCAGAAATAGCCCAGGTAATTATATTAATTTCCTTCAATTTGCACTTTCTTACATCCACTTTCTCCTTGAGAAATTGAAAATAAAGGCATGTTTAGTCTGTCTACACAGCTCTGATTCTCTCAGTAATCTGTACTTCTTTTGTAAATATCCTTACAGATGTTTCACGGTGAGATCTGGTGTCTCCCCTCAGATCAGAGACTCCCCAGGAATCCCTGTCTTCCCCATCACACTCTGAAAGGGCAGTGACTGTCTCCTCCATCCGATGATAGACTCCCTGAGCAGGGACTATCTTCTTCATCAGATTTCATAAGGGAAAAAACAGTGTCTTTTCCTATCAGACAAGATCCCTCCTGAGGGCAGGGACTGCTTTCCCCTCAGCCTCTCCAATCATAGAAGCTGTGCTCACCCTACTGGAGGGACTAGAGAGTGGTGGCCATGTGGTCTGACAGCAGGCGCCATGATCCCTGCCACTATCTGTCCCTTGTCAGTTGCTGACAAGATGACCAAATTGGGACACATCAATTTTTGTCATAGATCCTTCTATGTTCCAGGAGCTTTATTGTATTTTATTTAATTTTGAAGTGATATTTCCTTTTTCCAATTAAATGAAAAAACAATTTTATCATTCTTATAAAGAAATTTTGAGTTCCAAATTCTCTCTCTTCTTCCTATCCCTCCCTCCATCCTAAAACAAGTTAATTTGACAAAAGTTATACATGGAATACATTAGTTATTACCAATAATAGTCGACTCCTCTCTAACCTCAGTGCCCGTAATAGTTGATATGAGAAAGTTCTTCTCGTTGAGTTAAATCCTGGGATGATCAAATCCCATAAGACCTATGCCTAAATGCAAGGATTGTGTTAGAAGGTTGGAGAATTCAGGAGCTATGGGGAAGAAGCTCGATGGCCAATTTAACAAAAAATCATTAAGAACTATGTGGAATACTTACATGTGCCAGGCACTCTATTAAGTGCTGGGGATACAAAACTACAACAAAAAAATAAAAGCCTCTTCCCTCAAAGAGCCCATATTCTAATAAGAGACACAACATGAAACAGCTAGGTACATTCAAGATATTTATAGAGTAAACTGGAGGTAATTTCAGTGATGATGGCATACAAAGAGAATCCTGAAGACTCAAGAGACAGAGATAAGCACTTTCTCTGTGCCAGAGAATATTACCTCATTTGGTCAATCCTGGAAGATATTTTATAGTTGAGGAAACTGAGGCAGTGACTTAACCAAGGTCTCACGTCTTCTAGACTCCAAGTCCAAATCTCTATTCACTAGGCAACCTAGCTCCCCTAAGGCAAATGAGAACACCAGGAAGGCACCCAAAGATCCTCAGTGTTGCCTATCACCACCAAGTGGAGATGGGAATAACTGACTATTCTGTCTTAATTAAATACTCTAGTATTTCCTATGTGGCTCCTGCATGGTCTAGGAATATGGTGTCCACTGGTAAGAGGACTTAAGTCACAATTTAACATTGCACCTGAAATCCAAGTATGGAGATATTCCAGCTTTCTTGGGGATCTGTGTTACATTTGTGAAGGCTCATTCTAGATTACTAAAGTTACTTATAGATATTTCTCATGGATCAAACTATGACTATTGACACTAGCCTTGCATGAATCCAGAATATAAGGGGGAGAGCAATGATACTCATGGGTCTAGGATATATTGATATTTTAAGGTATAAAATATTCATTCTAGCAGTTTACAAACTCATCGCTTTATTTTTTTATTATAGGAGCCTCTACCCCGTGTTGGGGGTGGGGGGGAGAGGGAGAGGAAGGACATTGAAATGATGTGTTGCTTTATTTTTTCTTCTCAATGTCTAGGCTATAATTTGACAGACATTTTCCAGGGCAAGCTCTATTTTCCAGCCAGGCAAGTTGATTCAAGTCATACTATACCTCTGGGTATGAAAATGTCATTACATTTTCTCATGTTTATTGTTGAAGTGGCATCATATACTTTGTTGAAATAACTTTCATGAAACAAAAACAAAACTGTATTGAGGCATGTTGCACTCGTGTGTGTGTGTGTGTGTGTGTGTGTGTGTGTATGTTGATGGGTCATGGCTGGTTGAAGTGGGAATAGCTACTATGTCTATTCACTATAAGTACTAGAGAATTGGAAGATAATGATGACTCTAGATGGAAGGAGAGAGGATGGGTGGGACATAGAGCTGTATGGTACAGTAGAAAAGCCGGGGGTTTGGAGCCAGGGGACCTGGGTTCAGATGTCATTGCTGCCTGTGACCAATTGATTGACCATTGTGGGCTTTAATTCCCTTATCTAAAAAATGAAGAATTTGACCTAGATGATGTCTAAGATCCCTTCCAGCTACAGGTCTATAATTCCAGGGCTAAATGACCACATCCTCATTGGGAATTGTTGAGCTGTAGACCAGAGTAGGGGATGGGGTGGACCAAGAACTCATTGAATGAGAACATTCATTTATTGGAGACATTCTATAATGTGTTGTGGAGCTTTTGAATGGGGTAGGGGAGGCAAAGCCGAGAATTTCCTAGAGGAGGGATGTCATAACACTATATGAACTGCCTGGAACTATGAGATCTCCAAAAGGTATCATTGGCAAGGGGGGAGGATGGTACATAGAAATTAATTACTAGCCTCTGATAAATAGGAATTGATGAATGAATACCCTTATGATGAAAGCAGGATAGACTGAGTCTTGTGGAAAATGATGCTCTTTTCATTAGTCAATGCCCTAGTGCCAACCAAGGTAGGTATTATTCTCTATCATCAGCATGCCAATTTCCAAACTGAGAGAGAAAGGCTCCTGGTTTTATTTTAAGGTAGAAAGGTCTGCTTCATAGAGGCAATGTCTCTGGAGAACATGGGCCACATTAGACCAACCCAAGAGAACTGGAAAGAAGTACAACTAGTGGTTGTACTTCGCCCCAATGTCAGTCACAGAATCACAAGGTCTCAGAGTGGGAAGTGATTTCAAAGGTCATCTAGCCGAACACATACCAGAGTAAGAATCATCCCAAATGGTCTCTAGTCTTTGCTTGAAGACATCTCATTGAGAGGCAACTCACTTCCTCTCGAGGTATACCAGTCAACCCACCTTTGAACCCTTCTGATTGTTAGGGAGTAGATCTTTAATTTATTCCTTAAACATCCTTCTCAATATGGTTTAACAAACAATTATTAAGTGTCTACTATGTAGAAGGGTAGTGGCTAAGGATATGAAGACAAAAACAAAAGAGCCTCTGCCCTCAACAAGCTGACATTCTATTGGGGGTGTATGAGAGGGTGCAAAATAAATAGATAAGAATATACAAAATATTGTACAACTGTAACTTCCTGCCATTGTTTCTTGATCTGTTCTTTGGGGCAAAGTTGGTCATCCTTCACCTTCTTGAAAATGATTATTATGGCTCATCCCCAAAGTCTTTTCTCTAGGTTAAGTGTTCTTAATTCCTTCCACTAATTTTCATATGTCAGGTTTGATTGCCTTCCTCTGAGTACCCTACTGCTTGTCAATGTCCCTCTCTAAGATGTGGCACCCAGAACTCAACATCATATTTCAGATATGGTCTACCCAGAGGAGGGGAGAGTGAGACGTTCACAGCCCATGTTCTGGAGCTCATGTCTCTCAATGCAGCCTAACTTCACAAAATGTGTGGCTTCCATGTCATATTGAGATTGCTATACTGAAACTTCACACTAACCATTGCCTTGTCCTACTCCCCCACATTACATGTGTGAAAGTGATTACTTGAACCAAGTAGAAGACTTTACATTTACCTTTGTAAGTTTCATCTTTTTAGATTCAACTGATTAGTTGAGCCTATTGAGGACTTTTTTGGATCCTCACGCTTTCAGTGACTGAATTAGTTTATCCCATTTAACTTTGTATCCTTGCTTGTTGAGATCTGACTCAAAACAATATCAGGGTTACTTTTCCTAGATCATTACTAATGCTCATTAAATAGATATTCTGTTCTCTCCAGTGTTGTTCTAGGTTGAAGAAATCACTTTGTGAATTGTCTCCAGGCTCCTCTCCTTCCTGCCTCTCAGGATTAAATGATAATATTTATAAAGAGTTTCCCACAGTGCTTGACACATAGTAGGCTGTTAATAAATGCTTGTTCCCTTCTGCAGCCTTCCCATCCAGCTGCACTGCAGGTTGCCAAACAAACTAGGACTTGGAGGTCAAGGACAGATACAGAAGGAGCATGGAAGTATGTCTGCTTATGTACTTATCAGTACACTTCTTCTGATGGCCCTTCATACTAAATATAAATTATTTTGAATTTTTTCTTTTGTTTTTGATTACTTCTGGCACTGCCCTTCTTCATCAGTGTGGATAAAGGAAAATCGGCCAGACCACTGTTACCTGAACACTTGCTGTAATTTTGGACAATTATTACATTTCTCTTGGACGGTCACTACAGATGGACAATAAGCTCAACCCAGAATTGAACAGTAGGAAAAAGAGAGACTGAATAGCATCTGGAGGGCTGTGCAGTACTTTCAATGAACCCATGCTGTTCCCTAGCACAAAAGCTCATCCTTTCAACACCAACATCCTCCCAGCAAGGCTCTCTGGCTGCAAATCATGGAACACTGGCATCTCCAATGAATCAAAATTATGGGCTTACCAAAGTAGCATTCATCCTGTTGGTAAGGAAAATGGAGGTAACAATAATGGACAAAGGGAATAAACAGAAATGAAGTAAGTCAGCCTTGCATGACTCCAAAACATCTCTTGAGGTATGGGCCCTAGAGAACAAACCAGAAGATAGCACCAATCATATAGGTCCCACCGAAGAAGGTTGGATCAAGTCTGATGGAAGATGGATCAGTCGACAGAGCTACTCCTCCTAAAGGGGCAAAAGGCTGTGAGATTGACATCATGGTGACCCACTTTGGGAACAAAAAAGGCCAAAGTGGGTTTTTCTCCAACTGTAGGCAAGGTAGGTATTATACATGTTGGGTAACTCAAGAGGAGAACTGCATCTTGATTTTCCAGAAGGTGGTAGACACTGGAGTTCCCGTAGGAAATGAAGGTTCAGTTGGGAATAGGTGCCTCCTAGGCCTTGAAGAATTTAATCCCTCCCCTATCAACCTTTCTTATTCCATTCATCTAGACTCATGGGGGGCCATACAGTAAGTGATAACAAAGGCTCAAAATAGAGCATATTCTGCCTGGCTGAGCAGTGGGTTCCCCAAGTGACAATTATAATTCAGTCATTTAAGAAGGAAATCTCATGTTCTAATTTGGGGAGACAATTCACATAGGAGTGTAGGGAAGAACCCAAAGTTCCTAAAGGCACTTCATTATTGTATTTGTCTCACAGATTGAGGATCCTAACAAGGCCTGGTCCACCATTTGGGGGAAGGAGGGAGTGAGATTGGAAAAGGGATTCTAGGTTCCTACTGGGAGGAACAGGGATGGGGGCTGAGAGGAAAGAAAAGGGGAGAAATATCCATCAAGGAGCAAGGAAAAAATGAAAAGGGGAAAATGAGAGCAAGAGTAGGGGTGGGTCTGTGTGGTATGAGTGACAAAGGGGAGGGCAGTCCTGGTTTTCTAATTGGGGCCTTGCTTGGGAGGAATGCATGATTGGGGGAAGAGAGGAAGAGGAGAATAACAGATGCTTATGACCAAGGACTGATGCAATCAGTATATAATACCAGATCTTTTCAAGAGTGGCAGCTCTTTCTGATATTCTGGTATTATATACTATTCTGGTATTATATACTGATATACAATCAGTATATAATACCAGATCTTTCAAGAGTGGCAGGGGCAGCTAGGTGGCTCTGGGGATAAAGAGCCAGGCCTTAGTCAGAAGGGCTTGGGTTCAAATCAGATACTTCCTATCTGTATGACCCTGAGCAAGTCACTTAACCCCAGTTGTCTAGTCCTTGCTGCTCTTCTGCCTTAGAAACAATACTTTTTAGTATCAGATCTAAGAGAAAAGGTAAAGCTTGATGGAGAGAGAGAGAGAGAGAGAG
>NW_025353046.1:0-2046 GCF_016433145.1 Gracilinanus agilis
GAGGGGAAGAGAAAGAAAGAAAATAAGGGAGGGAGGAAGGAAGGGAGGGAAGGGAAGGAACAGAAAGGAAAGGAGGGAGGGTCAATGAGAGGAAAAAAGGGAGGGAGGGAGGGAAAGAAACAATGAGCTTTTCAAATAGATGCTATAAGCAGTCTGTTTCAATTGGATGAAGGATTTGGCCATTCTTTAAGACATCTATAAATAAAAATAAAACTAGAAACTAGAACAGATGTGTAGGTTCCGTTTGGAAGCACAGATTCATTCTAGCCCGTATCCTATAGGGCCTTATTCCTTCACACCATGAATCCAGAAGTTCATCAAACCTTTATTAAGAGTCCCAGGCTGCCAGGCATTGCAGATTGAAAAATCAAAGTCAAATAGTCGCTTCCTGTAAGGAGGTCACACTGGGGAAAAGGAAGAGAGGAACAACATGTCCACAGAGAAGTAGACGCTGGGTAATTCCAGGAGCCAGTGAGCACTAAGCCCATGAGGCAGGGCCAGAACTAAGAAAGGCTTCCTTTAGGAGATGATGCTTGAACTGAGCCTCGATGAAAGAAGAAAAGAAGGCTCGGGGGAGATCTATTTCTTACCCTGGGGACCACCTATGCAAAGACGATAAAGCAGGAAATGAAACCCTGGATCCAGGGGAGCGGGCCAATTTGGTTGAAATGTAAAGTGTGTAAAGAACAATCATGTGAAATGTAAGGCAAGGCAGGATGGAGCCAGTCCATAAAGTGTTCTGAATGCCAAGTTTAGAGACAGTAAAGTCACTGAGAATTTAAATCCTATGTATATTTATATATACATCTATATACATACATATATACATACTCCTCAAAGAAGACTAATGCATTTAATTGATGGAGAGATGTTGCTGCTCATTTGTTAAGGGGAGGGTTTTTTTTTTCCATTTCCTCTGTGCTGTTGCATTCAATATTTCATCAATAGAAAACTTTTCCAACTGTAAAAGGTTTGAATAAGTCGGTCTATTGCCCATTTTATAGCTTGATTGCTTTGTCTTATTGCTTTATTGGTTCTTTACTCACATATTCCTTGTGATTAGATTCACTGAAATAAAGAGGAAAATGGGCATGGAATAAAGGCCCTTAGATAAGGTGGGAAAAGAAGGCAGGTGGAAGGCGGATAATGACTGAGGATAATCATTCTGCTGAACTTGGCCCTACAGGATGTGTTGGTCTTCCCAAAGAGAAAGGCTCTGGGAAGTTTATCTTTTTTTTTTTTTTAAACCCTTGTACTTCGGTGTATTGGCTCCTAGGTGGAAGAGTGGTAAGGGTGGGCCATGGGGGTCAAGTGACTTGCCCAGGGTCACACAGCTGGGAAGTGGCTGAGGTCAGATTTGAACCCAGGACCTCCCGTCTCTAGGCCTGACTCTCACTCCACTGAGCTACCCAGCTGCCCCCACTGGGAAGTTTATCTTAGAATATATTTGAAACCAATTCTCAGACACATCCCACGCGAGTCCTTTTTGTTGATCAATGTGCGGTCAAGAATCTCAGGGGCAGCTGGTGTCTCAGTGGATAGAGAGCCAGGCCTGGGTTCAAATCCGGCCTCAGACACTTCCTAGCTGTGTGGTCCCATCCAGGCAAGTCACTTATTTGGCCTGCATGGCTTCGTCCTTATCAGTCTTCAGCCCTGGCACTGAGGGTGGTTTGGCCAACACACAGATATACGTTGAGTTACACCTCTAAGTTCTGGGTAACAGAACATGAGAATCTTTGAATCATGCTTTAGAGTGACCCCAAGACGACCAAAATCAAATTGAATTCACTCTTGAGATCTCATGTTGGCCTTGGATTTTAGTAGATCCTGAAGGGTTTTTAAAAAATGATTCTGAATTTTTTTATATTATATACAATAAGAAAATAAGAAACATGTTATAAATGCTATGCAAGGGGCAGCTGGGTAGCTCAGTGGATGGAGAGTAAGCCTGGAGACGGGAGGTCCTGGGTTCAAATCTGGCCTCAGACACTTCCCAGCCGTGTGACCCTGGGCAAGTCACTTGACCCCCATGGCCCACCCTTACCA
>NW_025353047.1:0-3798 GCF_016433145.1 Gracilinanus agilis
CTTTCTTCTTTCCTTCTTTCTTTCTTTCTTCCTCTCTCTTTTTCTTTCCATTTTTCTTTTTTTTCTTTTACTAGGTAACTCTGAAGTCACTTCACCTTACTAGGCCTCATTTTAGTCATCTGTAGAAGGAAGGAGCTGAACTCAATGTCCTTTTTAATTCTAGACTGAGGAACCTTTCTCTTCTAATAATCTATGATTCACAAGGCTTGCCTTTTTCCTTCAAGGATCAGGGAACATTCTCTCTTCTTATACAAAGGACACTTTCTCTTCCAGAACATCCAAAGTTCTAAAATACCCTTTGTTAATTCCTATTAATTTAAAATTCTTCCCTTGGTTAATCTTCAGGTGATGAGGCTCTTCACACTTACCTAGGTTGGTTCTTGGAAAGCAGGGATAGGAACCATCCCTGATCCCAGACTTGTTGCTTGGCAGAAACTGCTGGAATGTGAGTCCTGCTGGAATAGTTATCCAAAGCCCAAGGTCACCTCCTATGGCAGGGACAATATCCTAATCCTTTCCCCTCTATGCAAGTTAGGCTGGTTTTTCCTTAAAAGGTATAGAGCTCCTTCTTGAGATTTGGTTGGCTCAAAGGACTAAGGGCTCAAATTTTTGATGCCATTTCTTCATTATTTGAGTACAAAGCAGCCATGAAGTGCTCTAGGTCCTGGTCTCTGATGCTTGATTGGTAGAACACAATGGGTGTAACTCAGGCAAGGACGCTTCCCATAGCTGAATCATTTGAGGTGCCTATTCTTGTTATCCTTCTCCTGCTGTTTAAATAAATCTTTTTTGTTAACTATTGAATGACTCACATCTCATTTTTTTTCCAACCTCAAACTTAAACTACTAGGGGATTGTCCTGAGTCAGGCCTAGGCCATAATAGCAAGACTTTAACAGAGAAAGTAAGCACCAAATCAGTGTGTGTTAATGAAGTAAGCCCTATTTTTATAGATAAGATCACATAAAGAAATATTGAGTAGCAGTGTATAAGAAAAATATCTCTTCCAATATGGGAATTTTCTGATTTCTTGGTTTCTTGCTGCTTGTAGAGGTCAGGTGATTTTCTATAAAATTTATGTTTAATCTTAAAGAGGTCCTCCCTTAATTTAAAGCCAAAATGTGTGGCGTGCAGAAAGCAAATATCCATGCTATAGTTAACCAATGGGATATTGCTGATGATGATTATAATATCAATTATTTGTCTAGACATGCTGCACAGGTTATGCTGACTTCCATAAAGTTTTGCAAGATGTGAAATTAGTCTTTAATGCTTGATTCAGTGATATTTGTAACTGCCTCTGGATCTCTGCCCATAAAAACTACTATAAAAGCACCAACTGCTCTGAATTGCTGTCAGTGAGGTTTACACTAATTAATGAGAGATGTACAAAGAAGGAAATGCATTTAATGATATAAAGAACACTGGGCCTGGAATCAGAAGATCTGGGTTCTAATTCTAGTTTCACAGCTTAATAATTATATAACCTTAGGCAAGTCACCAAATCTTTCTGAGACTTAATTCCCCCATCTGCAAAATTGGGAAAATAGAACTTCCACCAGCCAACACCTATCACAGTGGTTCACACAACAATATGTGCTTTGTAAATGCTTGTTGAAATGAAAAAAACAAAAACAAAAACAAAAACAACCTTCTACTTCATGTGAATGAGTAAAGAAAGTAGTTTAAAAGCACAATCCTGTCTACACCTTGGTACATGTTTTCATGAGCTACTGTGACAAAATCTTGAATAAAGATCACTTTGACTCAACTATACATAAATACAGGGAGGTAGGTAGATGGATGAATGGATGGATGGATGGGTAATCAACAGGTAGGCAGACAGGCAGATAGACAGGCAGACTATCATACCTCTTCCTTGCTCAAGAATTTTTGCTATCAAAAATTATTGGGATATTGGGTAAGAGGAAAGAACATTATTTAAATTGTGGCCTATAATTGTTGAAAGGAGAGGAAAACAGCTGTGATTTAAAGCCTAAATAAAAACTTTTCCCTACTCTTGCATTCTTTCCCACCTGCTCAAAGCCAGACCTTCTTCCCTAATTCCCTTTTCCAGGCTCATAGCAGATTTAATCAATGAGATGAATACTTGAATTCCAAGTAAAGAGGCTTTCAGCAAAATAGCAGATCTAGAAAAGGTTACAATTAAGCACTATCTCAAAACAAGAACAGATGACCAAATCAAAGAAAGACAAAATATTTAATCTAGTTTGGCCTCTTTTTCATTGGTAGAAGGAAGTGCCAATGAGGAAACACTTTCTACCAATACAGACTGACCCACAATCTATACTTTGTAATCTTAGTGTATTTCCTTAATTAGAAACAAAGACAAAAAAACCTATGTTTTGGGGTTTTGTTTTGTTTTGTGGTGTCCTTAGCTTTCTTCACCAGCCTCAGCTCAGATAGGTGGTGCAATGGATAGAGTGCCAGGAGGAAATGGTAAATCCCTCCAATATCTTTGTCTAGAAAAATCCAAATGGTATTGTGAAAGGTCAGATATGACTGAAACAATTGAATAATGACAAATGTTTTGACTAGATGAGTGACATGACTAAGCGAGTACATATAACAATGATTAAAAAGCAAACAAACATTGAGCTTTATAGAATTTCTAGTACCATTCCGATGGGACCATGACATGTTTCTTTATTCATCATTTGTTACCTGCTTTGCTAAATTGATTTGTGAGTTTCTTGTGCATCCATACAAACCTTTTTAGATAACTCTTTTTGCTTCCTCACAAAATATTGTTTATACAGAGCATTCTTAATTTCAAGACAGATAATATACTTTTATTCAAATAATTTAAACTGAGTTTTTAAATTGCTCAGATAAAATAAAGTACCATCTGTGTCATCTAGGAATTTATATTATGAAAGAAGTTTTGGCCTGAGAACAAAAGCTCTGAATTTTAATTGTAGCTGTGTTTCTGACTCACCATCAAGTTTCAAGAAAGTCATAAAGACAGAGCAAAATCTGTTTCCTCATCTGTAGAATGGGAATGAAAATGCTGACTTTCCATTTTCTACAGAAGAAGTCTTGTAGTTACTGTCAGAATACCCAAAAAAATACTGTGAAAAATAATGTGGTAAGAGAAAACAAACAACTTAAATATAAAGGGCATTACATGAATGGTTTTGAATAATTAGAACATTTAATTTTAGTTTCATAAGCAAAGACTTACGACAACTACTACTTGAATATGTTCCTATAGATAATATTACATCATCATAAAATTTCAACATGCAGCACAGCATATAGCACAGTAGGAAAAGGATTAAAGTTTTCTTTCCAGTTGTTTCAATCTTGTCTGACTCTTTGTGACTCAATTTGGGGTTTTCTTGGCAAAGATACTGGAGTGGTTTGCCATTTCCTTCTTCAGCTCATTTTGCAGATGAGGAAACTGAAGCAAACAGGGTGAAGTGATTTGCCCAGGGTCCCACAGCTAGTAAATGTCTGAGGCCACATTTGAGCTCAGAAAGATGTCTTCCTGACTCCAGACCCGGCACTCTATCCACTGTGCCACATAGCTGCCTGGAGAGTTCAAACTCTAACCTCTGACTCTTACTATCTATGTAAGCCTGAGTAAGTTAGTGCACTTTTCTGGACTTCACTTTCTTATGGAATGAGACATGTTTTTGGTACTTGATCATGACAGGAATTTGTTTTCCTTGACTCTCTCTCTGTCTCTCTGTCTCTCCTCTCTCTCTCTGTGTCTCTGTCTGTCTTTGTCTGTCTGTCTGTCTGTCTGTCTGTCTGTCTCTCTCTCCCTCTCTCT